>NW_015398575.1:0-2404 GCF_001527695.2 Protobothrops mucrosquamatus
GTCAGGGGCACCTTATTTATACTATCTAGAGAAATCTAATCTTATTAAAGATGAGAATAGGAGAAACTTTGAGTAAGCCAGAACCTCTAGCCCAGTGGTTCTCAACCTGTGGGTCGGGACCCCATTTGGGGTCGATCGACCATTTCACGGGGGTCGCCAAGCAAGGCTGTCCGCCATTTTTTTTGTCCACCATTTTTTTCCCCTTTTCCGGCGGGTGCCTTACCTCCCTTGGGCTGGGCCAGCTGGTGGTCGGCCTGCTCCGTCTCTGCCGCTTGCCAGCTACGCCTCAGCCGATGCAGGGGGCGGAACCACGCATGCACGGCGCTCCCGGGCAGGGAAAGTCCTCGACTTACGACCGGTTGGGTAGTCCTCGACTTACGACCGGTTTAGTCCTTGACTTACGATCGGTTTAGTCCTCGACTTACGATCGGTTGGGGTCGCGGCATTAAAAAGGCTGAGAACCACTGCTCTAGCCCCATGTGACCCTTGGACACACAACTCCCTCTCACTCAGAATTAAAGTTATTGTGACAGCACAAACATATGGGATGACACAAGTAATTCTCTTTGATCTTTTATGCCACCCTTTGTCATGTTTTCATTCGGAGTAGCTTTTATCCCTAAATGTATTTGAGTGAGTCTGAACCCAGACTGAGATGATTTTATTCCCCCCCCCCCCCATTTTGTGTTCTATGTTCATGTCTCATAAGTTTCCAATGTATTTTACAAATGCTGTATATTGTATGTCGCCTTGGGATTTTGCATAGCAAAGGTAGTAGTAGATCAGTTTCTTAAAATGATACTTGGAGCAATGATATTACATTAAAATATGTGAATTGTCCTCTCGTGTCTGATAGATGAATATGCAAATATATCTTAATTCTCAGTTGTTTCATTCTTTGAATTTATGGTAAGTTTTTCCAGTTTTTCTGGCTACAATTCAAGCTCTAGTAGAAATCTATGAGCCAAGAATGTCAATTTGCTTTGCAGATCAACTAGCGCAGGAGTTACATGTGCTGCATGTTTTCATGTATGGTACGCAGGCAATATTTCAGAAACACCAATTCTTTAATTGTGCCATTCAGGGTATTTTATTAGAAAAGTGAAAGTTTATGTTGCAACAAATAATATTTCCCCTCAAAACATACACAAAGAAAAATAAAATTTAAAAACTTCCTTGTATTTTCATAAAAGACAGGCAAGGCAGCTTATTGATTAGAATGAAAGTATTCTCTGTTATCATTGTCCAGCAGGTCTTAAACATGACCTGCTTAAACAACATCTTAAACATGATTTTATAGACCCATTTTATGAGTAGTATCTTAATACGAAGTTTTCCAGCATCCTTTTTCTACATCCCATCACCTGGAATCATGTCTGTAAAGCAGATTCCAAAACAAAGGTTCTGGAAAACAAATATTAATTTGCAAAAGAATGGTGTTTAAATGTGTTTTTTTTTAAAAAAAAAATCTGTTAATTAAGCATACATATTCACAGTTTTGACCTATTTAATCCAGCAGCTAGTAAAAAAGATGGCTCAACATTATTTCTGGAAGTGTAAGAATTGGCACATTCATTAGCCAACATATCTCTCCTAGGCCATGCTCATGAGCTATTGCTAAAATGAAGAATAGAATAGAATAGAATAGAATAGAATAGAATAGAATAGAATAGAATAGAATAGAATGGGACCTTGGAGGTCTTCTAGTCCAGCCCCCTGCTCAAGCAGGAGAACCTATACCATTTCAGATAAGTGACTGTCCAGTCTCTTCTTAAAAACCTCCAGTGATGGAGCACCCACGATTTCTGGGGGAAAGCTATTCCACTGGTTAATTTTCCTCATTATTAGGAAGTTTCTCCTTAATTCCAGGTTGCTTCTCTCTTTGATCAGTTTCCAACCACTGTTTCTTGTCCTGCCCTCTGGTGCTTTGGTGAATAATGTGACCCCCTCTTTGTGGCAGCTCCTCAAATACTGGAATACTGCTATCATGTCTCCCCTATTTCTTCTTTTCTTTAGTCCTGCAGCTGTTTTTCTTTTATATATTTGCGAAGCAAGCTGGTGATCTTACTCCTTATCTTCAAACACCCTGTTTGAGTTTCTGTATTTCCAACTGAAAATAGCCATCAAAGCCCAGAGGTCCTACCCAACATACGCTAATTGGGATCTGACCTAATAATAATAATAATAATGATAAAGTTGGAAGGTACCTTGGAGGTCATCTAGTCCAACCCCCTGCTCAGGCAGGAAACCCTATACCATTTCGGACAAATGGCTGTCCAGTTTCTTCTTAAAAACTTCCAGTGTTGGTGCATTCACCGCTTCTGGAGGCAGGTTGTTCCACTGGTTAATTGTTCTAACTGTCAGGAAGTTTCTCCTTAGTTCTAGGTTGCTTCTCTCTTTGGTT
>NW_015398575.1:3030-6907 GCF_001527695.2 Protobothrops mucrosquamatus
GACAACATATATTGTGACACACTATGCAAAATCTAGCAGTAACAATGGAATACCCACTTGACTGATCCATTCAGACCCATTTAAAGCAGCAAACCTATTAAGCAAGTTTCTGCTTAAAAATAGTCCTCGGTTTACAACCACAATTGAGACCAGAATTTCTATTGCTAAGCAAGATGGTTGTTAAGTGAGTCACATCTTATTTTACAACCATTTTCTGCCATGGTTGTTAAACAAAACACTACAGTTCTTAAGTGAGACATGCAGTCGTTAGGCAAATCCAACCTACCTCATTGTTGGAAGCCAGCTGAGAGGGCTACAATGGGCAATCGCATGACCTGGGTTGCCAAGAGCCCAAATTATGATCACACATAGGGATTCTGCAATGGTCATAATTGTGAGTTGTAAGTCATTTTGTTTCAGTGCCATTGTAACTTCAAAACAGTAGCTAAACAAATGGTTGTAAGCTGAGGACTACCTGTTCTTCATTTTTGGCCCATATTCCACCTACTTTTGGGGTGATTAGATGGTCAACATGTCCTGATGTGTTGATGTTTAAGGAAAAAAAACATTTGATTGAGATCAGAAGCATCAGTGAGAGAGATGAAAAAAATGGAAACAAATAGTGATATTCTCCCTGGAGTGACTTCATTTTACAATCTCTAGTGGTTCTGTCATTCTATGGCAGAAAAGGAGATTATCCCTAACATTCAATATATCACTTTGTCTGCCCGTATACTTTGCTGATAACTAAAAGCTAGAAACAAATGTAAAAAGACAAGCACAATCTCTGAGGAATTTTTCTCCCCTCTGGCTAGACATTTACAAATAACAAGGAGAAACTTGCATTTTATTTCCTTTTTTTTAACAAAAGAAACATGAACTCTAGAAACAGAAACCAGTGTACATTTCATCAAATGCCTAACCTTTTACAACCAATATATAACTCTCGCTCTGTTTCACTTTCTATATCAGATGTTACATACATTGGGTATTAAAACGGAGGTCATAAGTGTTTGGGATCCTTTTCATGGTTTTAGATATCTCCAAATATTTTTTTTTATAAAAGGAATGTTCTGGATTGGGTTTTCGTAGCATCTTGAGGTCAAGCAAGATCTGATACTAAAACATGTCAAAAAGAATATTGCTTTAAAAAAACAATAGCAAGAGAGATTAGATTTTCATTAGGATACTGCTAAAGAAATGGTTTTCCAAATATTCTGAATATACCTAATAGTAGCACAAATGTGGCACTTTTCACTGTGATTGGTGAAACAAAGTTTTGAAGATTTATTTCATATGTAGTGCCTTCCTTGAGAATTTGGCAACTCCACAACTATCATTCCTTTCATGATGTTCCAATGAAGTATTTAGCCTCAAATCTAGTTATACTCTTAAAAGAGATGGTTATTTCCAGCAGATAACTAAAAGATATTCCTTTATAGATTTAAATAAAAATTAAACAGAATTTTATTAAGTAACATATGAAATATAATGACAAGGTGCTTGGTGTATAATATTTGTGTTTTGACGTTAGATTACAAAAATCTGTTAGAATATTAGCTAGATTGGCACTAACTTATATTTAAACATGGTTTGCCCAAAAGCTATAGAGTCTGAGTTAGCAGAAGAATTAAGGTGAAAATATTTTGACTTGAAAGAAACTATAAGCCCCATCCTTTATTTCTTCCCAAAATGTTGCTCATCTCTTCTCCTTTACTGTATTCTTTCTGGGTAGAGTGGCTGTAAGAATGGGAAGCCCTGTGTTTGATGAGCTGCCCTACACAAGGTCTTGTTGTCCCATAATCATAATAAGTAGAGGTTGGCTAGAGGAACATTGCAAAGCTTCAGGCAACAGGCTGACTGAAATCCTTTCCATTGTACAGTTAGTAAAGGGGCTCTTTCTGAGGCAACCATATCGAGAGAACCCTCAGTGACCTCACTAAAAAAGGCCAAATTACCAAAGGGGAACAGTGGCGGATGACAGACAGCAGACCCATCCTCCTATGCTTCTATGGATGCCCAAAATACACAAATCTGGCATACCCTTCGGTCCAATTGTAGTACTACTAGAGACTCTACATATAACATTGCAAAAGAATTAACAAAAATGCCTGGGAACCTTACAAGAGGAAGCCAACACTCCATTAACTCTCCACTTCAAACAATAGATGAGGATGAAATCATAGTCTAATTGATGTCACAGCCCTGTTCATGACTATAGATCCAGAACTAGCCAAAGAATCTATGATTACATTGGTTGACAGCACAGCTGACTTAACCAAATACATGAAGATTGAAACATCCAGGATTATGGATCTCATAAACCTCTGCTTAACTACATACTTCCAATTTGACTAACATATTTACCAAAAATTAAAGGGATACCTATGGGATCACCACTTTCAGGACTTATAGCAGAGGTCATCATGCACTTCCACAAAAACAGTCAAAAACATGGATCAGATATGTAGATGACACCTTCACCATAATAAAAAGGACAATTAGACAACATCCACAGAACCATCAATAACATTTTTAAAAGAATCCAGTATACTAGAGAAGAAGAAAACAATAACTCGCTACCCTTCTTGGATATCTTGATCAAGAGAGACCACAGTGGCAAACTAGAAACACAAGTCTACAGAAAAAATACCCATATTAACCAAATACTCCACTACCAACGCAACAACCCAACCTCCTACAAGAGAAGCTGCATAAGTTGCTTTATTGCAGAACAGCAGAAAAAGGAAGTAGAACTTCTATATGACATATTCCAACAAAATGGATATCCATGCAACTTTATCAAAAAGTCCCTGACCACTCAACCCAATACAGCACAACCCCCAAAAAGAATTACACTGCCATACATCAAGAATATCTCAGAACCCACAACAGACTACAACTAAATGGAATCAGCATAGTACACAAGCCAACTAAAGCCCTTCAAAACATCCTAAGCAGACCAAAAGACCCAACAACCCAAGAAGAAGAAAAACAGTCATCCACAACATACAATGTAAGGACTGCAACAACCACTATGTAGGACAAACAGGTAGAAGACTGGTAGAACACATCTACAAACACCAACTAGCACTCAGAAGACATGACGAAAATTCTTTAATCTCACAATATATAGACAGATGTAACCATAGTTTCAGTTGGGAAGATGTGACCATCCTAGTCCAAAAACGTCAGGGAATTTCTAAAAGCCTGACACTCTGACAAATCAGCCATCAATAGACACATAGACATTAACAACATTTATAGACTGTGCAAAAGGGACACTCACCCAACCCAAAAAGAGAACAAAAAGATCCAAGCCCCTCTCCACCAGCAATCAGTACCCAGATCATTCCAAGGTTAACATCAGACCACCATCAAACTGCCAAAGAAGCTGACAGCAAACAGCCCAATCAAAAAATCTCTAAGACCACCCCCATCAACACTGACAGGCAAGCCACTAGAACAGGGGTTTCGAACTGGCAGCCCGCAGGCCGGATGCATCATGTGCAGGCCATGCCCACCCCAGCTCTGCTAAAGCAAAAAACATCACAATATGTCATGATACGTCAAGTGACATGACCGAGTTTGACACCTGTGCACCAGAATATAAACTGACAGCAAACTGCGCTCCTTATTAGCAATGATGATGTTACCTAGTTTGGTTAATGAAACATTTGCAAGAAAACAAGCAAGCTCAGAGAGCACCATGTCAATGCTGAGCTACAAATATTCTCCTTTATTAGCTCTTTCTTTCATTAAGAAGCCCTATCCTATGCTGCCACGTTGTTCACCTGCCACATCTTGAAAAAATAAGTTGGCTAGTACTGAGATATAAGATCACTGGGAAGCCCCAAGGCTGTAGGCTAGGCTTGAG
>NW_015398576.1:0-2702 GCF_001527695.2 Protobothrops mucrosquamatus
ACTTTGGGTGATGATTAGCTTAGCCCAGCAAAATGGTAATAAGGTTGTCCAAATGTTTTTAGACTGGTCATCTCTCTCTCTCTCTCTCTCTCTCTCTCTCTCTCTCTCTCTCTCTCTCTCTATCTATCTATCTATCTATCTATCTATCTATCTATCTATCTATCTATCTATCTATCTATCTATCTATCTATCTATCTCTGTGTGCCTTTCTCTGACTTTCTCTATCTCTTTTTATCTTTTTATCTCTGTCTGTCTGTCTTTCTTTCTTTCTCTCTCCCCATCCCCCCTTTCATAATCTTAATAAATCAAGTAAAAATAGAAGATGAAAATTGGGTAAACTACTACTGCTAAAAACAGTGAGAAAGAGGCAAAGTTTAAGTATTTTTCGACCATCCAGTTCATTCAGCAGAGCATAATTCATCATAACTAAAGTGATAGCAACATAGCAATAAGGACCTTTAGCTGCGTTTCAGGTGTAGTGAAACTGAAATCAAACTTCTATTATTCTCTCGGAGCTCTCTCCCCTCCCCCCCCCACTTAGAGTAGGAAGGAAGAATAGCCATCCATTTTCCAAGAATATTGGAAGAACGGAAGTACGCAAAGTGCATTGGACCTTTTAAATGGGAGAAAGCAACCCTGATGAACAGGATACCTAAAGTTCACATGGAGTTATTAGTTCTACCTTATCACCTTATACGCTGCCAGACTAATGAATGACAGAATCTTCATCACCACCTCTAAAATGGGACATTGCCCCCCCAAAAAAGTCTGGGCCCCAGGCCAGTTGTCAGAGCTGTATTTAGTCCCTTTCAGAAGGCCATTTATGGCACCGTGTAATCTACATGAACCCAGGAAGGGTTTATGGCTACCTCATGAGTGAAACAGACTAATGTGGTTCAATGAACCATGGCTTACTGCAATGTGTGAAACTGGGTTTCATGTTTCCTGTATGTATATCCAACCTTGGCAACTTTTAGACTTGTGGACTTTAACTCCCAGAATTCCCCAGCCAACATGTTGAAGTCCACAAGTCTGAAATTTGCCGAGGTTGGACAGCCCTGGTATATATCGAATAAATCAAGTAAAAGTGAGATATGGTCAGGTTACGTATAGCACAGGTGTATACTATCATTTCTGAGGTGTTCCATGACTCCTAAAGATGGCTTCCCTCCCACCAATGTCAAGAAGATAGGAATGCAATTACTGAGCAAGGCTGCACAACTCCAAACTCTTTTATGTATTTGTATCCGTGTGGCAAGTTGGGATGGGTTGATCTTCCTTAATGTAAGATGAAGGTATTTATACGGGGTGAGACAGGCTATCAATAGACCAGTCTTCCTTAACCTGAGAAGTTTCAGGTATTTAAGTGCTACAGATCTCAGCTCTCTTACCTTATGTTCGCTCTAGGTAGAAATGATTGTGGGGTGGGGAGGGGGTTAGGATAGGAACTTCTGCTGCAGGTTATTGGGAGGTATATTTGCATGCACAGAAGAGCAAATGTAACTTACTGAATATGTCAAGAAACAATTTTGGTTTTACATAACTCTGTGATATTTTTTTTTTCATATCTCCCAGCCTCAGAACACTCTCTGTCTTTCTCTGTCTCTTTTTCTTTCATAGGCAGGGTGCTCCTGTGCCAGGCAAATCAAGAAGGATCTCCCATGTACAGTGCCCCCAGTTCACTAGTATACACGTCCACAAGTAAGCCAATATTCCAGCTATCTTTTTCCTTGAATTGATTGATTTGTTGACTGCCTGGGAAATGTCCACATGGACCCAACTCTCGGGCTAAGTTGAACATGAGGTCTAAGAAACTGGCAGCTTCAAAGCTGAGAGCAGGTGATGCCTTTTGCCCTACCAAGGAGGCTATGCTGTAGAACCCCTTATCTTCATCTAGAAGGGGCTGTGCACTTTTGCGTGGTGTGATGGCATTTGTAGTCTGACATATCTGACAGGCGAAAGGTTGGGGGTGGAGTAGTGTCCTTGCCTTTCTGCAAGGCATGGAGAAAAAGTGGTAAGCACCCAAGACTGTCAAGTGCAGGGAACCCAAAACAACATGATGAATTGCTCAGGTACAGTTTCTTTATTGCTATTTGTCCATAGACAGGAATCTTGCCAGTGTAAAGCACACTCCGCATAACTACCAAATAAACCCAGTTAAGTTTTTAGGGAGGATCCCTTCTGAGCCTCTTTCTACATAACAAGGACTCAAGGGTGATTTGTCTATTATTTATTTGGGAGCAAGCCCCTCCATCTTGCAACTCACCACCAGATTGCACCACATAAGCCCCAGCCCTGGGTTCAGAAAAGGAGAGGCAAGTCAGAGAACTGGCTGGAGGCCTCTGAAAGGCAGAAATGTATATTCTTAAGATCTCTCTAAGATGCCTCTCAAGTGAAAGGTTTGATGTCACATTGAAACAAAACCTTTGAATCTATAAAGAGGATCACCATAACTTTTATTAATTCAGATTAATGTCCCTTTAATTTACATGGCAATTAAATCAACATTGGATTTTATCTTAACCCAAACAGTCTTCTTTGTGAGGGTGGAGTCTTGTTCACTGAGCTTGTGGGTTGGTTTCCAAATGTTTCATTTCCAGGCTATATCTCCATGGAAGGAAGGAAGGAAGGAAGGAAGGAAGGAAGGAAGGAAGGAAGGAAGGAAGGAAGGAAGGAAGGAAGGAAGGAAGGAAGGAAGGAAG
>NW_015398576.1:3465-6907 GCF_001527695.2 Protobothrops mucrosquamatus
CTTGTTCACTGAGCTTGTGGGTTGGTTTCCAAATGTTTCATTTCCAGGCTATATCTCCATGGAAGGAAGGAAGGAAGGAAGGAAGGAAGGAAGGAAGGAAGGAAGGAAGGAAGGAAGGAAGGAAGGAAGGAAGGAAGGAAGGAAGGAAGGAAGGAAGGAAGGAAGGAAGGAAAAAGTGGGGGTTAGTATCAAGATTGAACCACTATGATGCCTGACCACACAAAGGCCTTATAAACAGAAGAACACCAACACAGACATCCCCTAAACTCCACTGAAGATGTTACTCAGCCTGGTAATGAAATATTCAGAAACCAACCCACAAGCTCAGAGAACGAACCTCCATCGTTATCCTCCACCCGAGCTATAGATATTCGCTACTATCACACACCTCTTTGTTTCAGACCAGACCTGGGGGGAAGAGGCAGGGGAGATGGAAGTGGGATTCCAGGTGTGCCATGGTAAAGTACAGTGAGAAAAAAAATGGAAATGTTGACTGAAAAAAGTGGAAGTGTTGTGCATTTAAGGTCAAGGAAGATGCATCATTTTGACAGACTGTGGTATGATTATAAGGATGCTGATAAAGGTGAAACAGTTGGAAGGGTTGTGAATAAGATACTTCACAACAATGAAGAGATGTTATGTCTTATGCTACTTATATGAATAACTTTATTGAATGTCAACGGCAAATTTTAAGAGTGTTCTGCCTTAGAGACCACCTTTCAAATTAAGAATCCACAATCGATCCAGGACCCCTCATTTATTCGTTTATTTAATGAAATTTAATGTATCGGTATGCTTCCCATTTCCAAAACCTGTTCAAAACCAATCAATAAACCCATTCACAATGAAACAAAATTGATGAAATCAAAAACTGCTAGCTAAAAACCATCAGGCCTTAAAGAAGTGTCAGCCCAGCCCAAGAACAACATGGAATAACCCAGCCAAAGTTCAGTTCTTCAGTAAGACAGAATCCTACCAGACTAAATCTTTACTACTCACCCTAATGAACATACCCCGGAAGATTCAAGGGAATGGCTATCCTAAATCTCTTCGTCTGACTCATACAAGCTCCCCTTCCCATCACAGGAAGAGACCATATCTCTACACAGAAATAATTCTGAATTAAGGGGGAGGCAATTGAAAATGTCCATTTCCGAGGTCCTGTCAGATAGTCATCAATTTGTGTCTGTTTTAGTGTATCTGCCTTTAAAAGATATTTGATCGAAGAGATATTCTAGTTCTACCACCAAGTTTCCTTTAAAAGCCATTTCTCAATGTCTTAGTGTTTTTTCTCCCTTCCTGTTCTGCTCTGAAGCCCCTTGTTCTCATTTTGAGGAAGGGTCTGCAGGAAGGAGAGATCAAAAAGTAAAAAAAAATAAGAAGAATAGTGGCCTTTTCTCACATGCATTGCAGTTGTGACCTTCATTCGGACATTTTTGCCCTTTCTCTCCTCTACTAGTTTCTTGTTTCCCAACAAGTCTCTTACAAACCACCACTGTATACTGTACTGGTATACAGTACAGAATCTGCTTGAATTATCACAAAGGTTTTATCATCTGAAAGGAAGAGCCCAACCTCATTCCAGTATCCCTGATAGAGGCACAAAGTCATGGTAGACAAAATAATAATGATACTATTTTATTAAAGATCCAAACAAACAGGCATCTTGCTTATAACAAAGCATGTTACGATTGAAAGTAATTAAAAAGAAGAAATTCTGGTTCATCAGTGTTTCTATACCTGGTGATGCTAGGATTGAGGTAAAAGAATTAGAAAAAAAATACAAAATATTGGGATTTGCAGATCAAAGATGAACACCTATGGAAAAAAAAAGAAATCTGTAGTCTTACCAATTGTGATTGAATCCCTTGGTGAAATACCCAAACTTAAAATGAGGGTCACGTGACTTTTATTAATTCAATTTAATATCCCCTTAATTTACATGGCAATTAAATCAAAATTGGATTTTGTCTTAGCCATCTGACCCAGGGAGGGAGATGGAAATGGGATTCCAGGTGTGCCTGTATAAAGTTGAGTGACAAAAAGTGAAAAAGTTGTGCATTTCAAGTTAGGGAAGATGGCTTTCAGCATTGTTTTGACTGGCGGTGGTATCTGGAAATATTGAAATCATTGAACTTCCTAAGTTTACTAAGTTTACAAAAAAAAATTCACCCTGCTTGGTAGGGCCTATATTCTTAGGTGCTACCTTAATAATTCCTAGTTACCTGAATTATTAAATTTAGCAATAGCAATAGCATTTAGACTTAGAAACTGCTTCATAGTGCTTTACAGCCATCTCTCAGCCATTGCCTATTGCCCCTTACAATCTGGGTCCTCATTTTACTGACCTCGGAAGGATGGAAGGATGGGTCAACCTTGAGCTGGTCAGGATCGAACTTCTGACTGTGGGCAAAGTCAGCCTGTAATGCTGCATTCTAACCACTGGGAAGGAAGGGAGGGAGGGAGGGAGGGAGAGAGGAAGGAAGGAAGGAAGGAAAAAATAGCACCTAGACTTATATACCAAACCACTGTGCTTTTATAGCCCTCTCTGAGCAGTTTACAGAGTCAGCACATTGCCCCCAACAATCTGGGCCCTCATTTTACCCACCTTGGAAGGATGGAAGTGTGAGTCAACCTTGAGCCGATTAGGATCAAACTCCAGGCAGTGGGCAGAGTCAGCCTGCAATATTGCATTCTAACCACTGTGCCACCACAGTTCTTCTGTGTTTCCATCACTCTTAGACATGGATGTAAGCAATTACTCAAACTTGATACAACAATCTAAACAAGAAGCCAATCAAGAGATAGGATGGCGTGGATGTCTTTGAATAAGAGATTGAGGAAGAGGTTCCCACAATGCAAGGAAGCAACTAGCTTGGAAACTCAACAATCATTGAATCTCATGGTAGAAGTGAGATCTTTGAATAAATGATGTGGGAACCTAAGAAGATGCATGTTCAAAGGCAAAAGCGCCTCGGGGTACCTCCTCACTCAGCATGACTCCTGTGGTCAGAAGGATCCTGCCCTTTAATTCTGGGCCAGCAACCTTACTTTGTACAATGCCTTGGAGCACTCAACATAGCATCGTTCCAAAGAATTATGGAAAATTTGAAATGGCTACTCATTTTCTTTTTTTTTTATGAAGTAATTATTTATTTATTTTATTTATTTATTTATTAATTCAATTTGTATCCCGCCCTTCTCCCTACCGGACTCAGGGCGGCTGACAGCCTTATAAAACCAATACTACAATAAATACCTAATTTAAAACCAAATTAAAAAGAAATATTTGTTATGGCCTATATAATTAAAATTTCTCTTAAAAACCCCACTAAAATTCCCTAGGCCAATCCCGCTTGTTGGAAGAGCCATGTCTTTAGGGCGCGGCGGAAGGAGGGGAGATCCGGGATCACCCGGATCTCTGGGGGTAGTTCGTTCCAGA
>NW_015398576.1:13326-15925 GCF_001527695.2 Protobothrops mucrosquamatus
CTCTCTCTCTCTCTCTCTCTCTCTCTCTCTCTCTCTCTCTCTCTCTCTCTCTCTCTCTCTCTCTCTCTCTCTTAACTTGCAGTCAGCTAGAGAGCTTTACGATGAGCCTACGTGAATGAGAGAGACGGAGATAGGATTTTAAGGCTGTATTGCAAACACTTTCTCATTTTGCAATGCATAATTGTGTGAAAAAGTGACAGGAATGCAATATTTGCAGGCAGGAATATTGGTGACACTGCCTTTTCAGATAAATGTTATCTATAATTTGAAAAGCGGGATTGAAATTGAAAAGAAGTCTTGGGCAGTGTTTTGAGTTCTCCTGAAGATGAACATAAATGCATGCGTTTGGAACAGGATGAACAGATTTTTTTTTTTAAATAACAACAACAACAACAGCAACAATTGTTCACACAAATTCAGGGTCCTGTACCAACCCAAACCTATTTGGTTTTTGTTGGTAATGCAAATGGAAACCACCATGAAATATTAAATCCAAAGTACATGGTTTAAGGGTCTAAGTAGCAGCTGCTATATTTTCATTGTTTCCGTTTTCTCCCTCATATTCCAAATATAGGTAGTCCTTGACTTACAACTATAATTAAGCTCCAAATTGATGTTGCTAAGTGAGACATTTGTTAAGTGAGTGTTGCCCCATTTAACAACCTTTCTTGCCACAGTTGTTAAGTAAATTGTTAAGTTAGTAACGCGGTTGTTGTGAATCTGGCTCCCCCATTGACTTTGCTTGTCAGAAGATTACAAAAGGGGATCACGTGACCCTGCGACACTATGCAACTGTCATAAATACGAGCCAGTTGGCAACTGTCTGAATTTTGATTATGTGACCCTGAGGATGCTGCAACGGTTGTAAGGGTGAAAAACGGTCCTAAGCCACTTTTTCGGTGACGTTGCAACTTTGAACGGTCATTGAATGAACTGCTGTAAATTGAGGATTCCCTGTAATCATATATAGGCACAATATATTCAGGCATCTTCAGCAGAGATACAGCAAAAGGAAACCTTTCATTCAGTGAGAATGTGGGAATTCTGGAACCAATCCCAGTTGAATGAAGCTGGGTCAAAAAAAATTAGGAAAGATAATTCCAGCTACTAAATTAAACGAGAAGAACCAAAGGCATCCAGAGATATCTTCATATTCAGGCTTGATAGAAACAAGACAATCTGAGAAACACGGAGAGGAGATAGAATAGAGAAAGCCAGCTGGTTAACTGGTCAGCCACAAGCCCTGGGTGAATAGCCTTGGGTCTACAAAGATCCGAACTATTTCCAATCAGGGCTTCTATCATGAGATTATTCAAACAAACCAGCATCGGACAGAATATCTGAACAAACGAAGGCAAATATACATGTCCCAGGATAATGTTGCAGCATCTAATCGGTCATCAGGATCGGAGATTTAGGCTTCCAGGTTTTTGGACTTGTGCTGAAGCCTATTTATTTATTTATTTATTTATTTATTTATTTATTTATTTATTTATTTATGTATTTATTTATTTATTTATTTATTTATTTATTTATTTATTTATTTATTTAATTAATTAATTACATTTGTATCCCGCCCTTCTCCTTGCGGACTCAGGGCGGCTGACAATGATTAAAATACTAACATATACATCTAATTAAAAATTGATTAAAAGAAATATTTAGATATCCTCGGGAACTTCTCTATGTGTGCCTTAATATCTTTTTCTTTTAAATATTACTTACTCTTTTATCATAGAAATAGCTTAATATTAATATCTTAATCTAGCTGCTGATGGAAACACAAGCTTAGGACTCTTCACAGCTTATCATACAGTGTATGTCTGCAGTGTATGTTCAAGAGAGTTTTGAAATTTGGTAGCATGGATGGAGGATTTGGTCTTGTGTTAGCCTCTTCAGTTCATGTGGACTCACAACAGCTTAGAATCATAGAATCAGAGGGCTGGAAGGGACCTTGAAGGTCTTCTAGTCCAACTTGGAAGGCTGGAAGGTGACTCTGAAAGATCACACTGGGATCTTTCTATTCCTGAAGTGCTACAGCTGCAAATGATGATCTAGTAGTGTGTTCTTCCTGAGCTGAGCTGTGTTAAGAACTCATTAAAAGAAAAAAAAGAGAAAAAAATAATACATGTAAAATCCTTCTCAAATAAAAGATACACTCCATCTGTCTCTTCCCACCCTGCTAAATATATTAAAGCTTTGAACCAAAAAGCAGTCAAGTATCTTGCATGATTGCTATCCTCTTCCATTCTAGGTTTTTTTTTTCTCTCAAAATTTTCTGGAGATTTTATTTTTGCTGTCTGACATTTATGGCAAAAAAGAAGATGATATCTCTTCGCCCCCCCCATTCTGTATCTAGATTGATCTAGTTTACTTTTTAAATCCAGATTCTGGCTGACTGGGGAATTCTGGGAGTTGAAGTCCATGTGTTTTAAGATTGCGAGGAACACTCCATTATGTGATTCCAAGAAGCAAAATGGTTTATAGGCCATTCTTTGTGTGTAGCTGGAATAAACCTTTATCCGTTGAAAACAGCTCCAGCCTCACTATCTTGGATCTAACAATGGCATTGACTTTCCATAATTCATGGAACTATTCA
>NW_015398577.1:0-1668 GCF_001527695.2 Protobothrops mucrosquamatus
CTGCTAACTCATATTCACTGTCTTTACATACCACCATTATGTTCTCCTTCAATCCAGCCCACTTTTAGGATGGGAACTCCATGTTGGTGGGTACATTACTTGGGGAGTATTTCTAAGACCCAAAAGCAAAGCAGCAAGGAGGGGGGAAAAAGGAATTGTTCCAGAAGCCCCTCTCTCCACGACTCTTTTGCGTTTTAAAGTTATTTTCAATTTGACCCTGTTGAAGAACAGTTCTATTTAACAACACCGGTGTCAACGCTGCTAATATTGAATATTCTTGCTTTGACAAAATATGCAGAACTGTCTGGTATTTTTAGAGTTAATTCAGATGACAGAGAAAAGGGGGGAGATTAGTAAGGAAAGCCCGGGAAAAGGAACGGAAGTGAATCTTTGCCCTCCAGGTTAATTGGAAGATGTGAATCATGACCCCAAAATAGGGGAGGGGAAATGCCTGGAATGTTATGTGCAAAGGGAAGGGAAATCCAGATCTTAGCATTCCACCATGCCGTGCTGACACGCCTCTACACTAATAAAAGGCTTTTTTAGGTTAAACCATGCCTGAAAGTTCTTTGAAGTGTTTCATTAGTCAGCCACACGACAATCGGTTTGCTATAGTCACATGTAGTATAGTCTTCGGAACAATCAGCCAGCAATTCAACCTACTTTTGTTTTTCTCGTACAAACTGGAACTCGATTCTTAAGTACGGTGTACTTTCAAAACCAGTGTTTCTTCCAACAGCAACTTCAAAGTGCGTGGACTTCTGGAAGTTGGTCCCCTCATCTTACAATTGCCAAATTGTGAAAAACACCTATTTAAATCTGGTTCATATGATTTTTTTTTAAACCTTCCAAAGCCTGCAAATATGATGGAATGACTTAAAAACAATGTATTGGCATTGTAAATTCTCTATTTGGAACAAAACGTAGCTTTATGAAGTTATGAAGGCGTGCACCTTCGGATTTTTTTTTTCCCTCCCAAGGCTGGCTGGGAATCCTCCATTGCAATCCTCACACCGTTGGGGGGGGGAAGCCCAGTTGGAAAATATTGATGTCAATCTTTACAATATTTACTACAAGCAATAGTATTTCCTGAAGTCACCAAGGAAATACTTCTTGGGCTATTGCTTTGTTTCATTTCCACCAGGGCTGGGAAACTACACTCTCTGAAAGCATCCTAATCTAAGTAGTCAACCTTTATAATTAAAGCTTTAAAACTACGTTTCTGCCCTATACACAAAAGGAGATTAGCGACTCGTCATAGAATAAGCCTGGACAGCATTCCCATTAAATGCATGGTGTCTGCAAGGCCAGGTTATTTGTCAAAATCATTGCTTTAGAACATTAGTTAGCAAGTAAACTGAGGACATGATGTCCAGTTGCAATCTCTGTTTCCACACAATACTCTTTAGATAAGGAGGGAAAAAAACATTCATTTAGGACAGTGGTTCTCAACTTTTTTAATGCCGCGACCCCAACCGGTCGTAAGTCGAGGACTAAACCGGTCATAAGTCGAGGACTACCCAACCGGTCGTAAGTCGAGGACTTTCCCTGCCCGGGAGCGCCGCGCATGCGTGGTTCCGCCCCCTGCGCCGGCCGAGGCGTAGCTGGCAAGCGGCAGAGACGGAGCAGGCCGACCACCAGCTGGCCCAGCCCAAGGGAGGTAAGGCA
>NW_015398577.1:4991-6907 GCF_001527695.2 Protobothrops mucrosquamatus
TGAAGAAGAGTAGCCATACTCCCAGCCATACCTGCAAAAGAAGAAACGAAGACAGGCCCCTTTCACAAAGCAAATTTTGACAAACCATCTTGGGTTCTGCGCACAAAACGGCAGACTCTTAATGGGTAGCACTCAACACATCAGCCTCCAGACTCATTAGGCCTCTTGGAAACCAACCTAATGTGTTGCAGATCATTTGCAAAAGAACATCACAGATGTACATATACTAAGAGTCACATACAAAAGGAATAGAAGTTGCGTTTAACAGCTGTGAAACAATTTTTTTTAAAAAAAAAAAATCTGAAGGTACCAAATGAAAACCTCCACAATAACTAATTTTCCATGAACTTACCAACAGCATAGCTGGGAAGAATGAAAGGTTTTGTTTCTAATTTTTTTTTTAAAAAAAAGAAAATGTTGCCCAGATTTACAGACGCTAGAAATATACAACCAGGAGGTACGTTACGGCGGGCAGCCAATCAGAACTCCTTCAAAAGTTACCGTTAAATAAGAACGTTCATTGTGATAGAAAGGGAGAATATTAGCTGGCGTTATTTTTTTCCCCCTAACCTCACCAACTCCAGCATCCATGGAAGCAGCACTCAGCAAGTTATTCAAAGGGCACGAGTTAACTAAAAAAAACCTTTGCTATATATAACCAGAAATATAACCATTTGAACTCAATATCAGTCACAACAAGTGACAAAATATTTCCTTTATGGTTGCAGAGAACATTCAGAATTGCCTTAATAATGACAGCAAAACCAGACTGGAAGTAAGATTCTCTAAGTTATTACTGTAGATCAAGGGTGTCCAATCTTGTCTACTATAGGATCTGTGGACTTCAACTCCCATGCTGGGAGCTGAAGTCAACAAGTCTTAAAGTTACCAAGGTTGGACATCTCTGCTGTAGATTAATGCACTGAGAAATAATTAACAAATGCTAACATAATCTTAATTAATGGAAAATATTTTAAGTGTGTATCTCAAGGATTCATAGGGCAATTGTTTCTTCTTCAAGGACAGGTAAGAGATATACTATATCCTTTTTTCCCCTCAATCTAACGAACACTCTATATATGAAAAAAACCTTAAATGATTATTGAAATAAAATGTCAACTACCCACGTAGTTGTAATTGCTTATGTCCTTCTTGCCAACCATTTTGGGAATGAGCAAGTCCCCCTCAGAAATTATCTTGTGAGAGGACCGTCAACATTTTCTCGAAATTCCAAATGTGTTCGTCAGCCCTGCCAAACCTGAGACCTTCTAACACTTAGAGCTGAACGCTGAGTAAGCCTTCTAGGACTAGCTGGACTCTTTTTATTTCACAAAAGATGAAGGAAGTGGGATCCCAAAAGAAGAAGGAATAGGGTAGCAACTGCACAAAACCATTTTAGGTCAGGAGGAACTCTGGCGAGCCAGTATAAATAACTTGATTTTTTTTCCTTGGTACTATCTCAGGTTGAGATGATACTAAAAGCAAAATTCTAAGGCCCTTTTCCATGTGGCTTTCTTCCATTAGTATCACTCTAAATCAGTGGTTCTCAACCTTTTTAATGCCGCGACCCCCAACCGATCGTAAGTCGAGGACTAAACCGGTTGTAAGTCGAGGACTAAACCGGTCATAAGTCAAGGACTAAACCGGTTGTAAGTCGAGGACTAAACCGGTCATAAGTCGAGGACTAAACCGGTCGTAAGTCGAGGACTACCCAACTGGTCGTAAGTCGAGGACTTTCCCTGCCCGGGAGCGCCGCGCATGCGTGGTTCCGCCCCCTGCGCCGGCCGAGGCGTAGCTGGCAAGCGGCAGAGACGGAGCAGGCCGACCACCAGCTGGCCCAGCTCAAGGGAGGTAAGGCACCCGCCGGAAAAGGGGGAAAAAAATGGCGGACAGCCTTGCTTGGCGACCCCCGTGAA
>NW_015398578.1:0-1648 GCF_001527695.2 Protobothrops mucrosquamatus
TCTTTCTCGTACATAGTCACACCCTAGTGAGTTATTTCAGGAGGTGAAAATATCTCTGTAAAAACAGCAGTCAGATATCTCTAGTTCTTCAGTTATCATTCATCACGATCAAAAGTGTGTAATCCACAGCTCCAATTCTAACTAAGAAATCTGAATGATATACGAGCAACCATTCACTTCTTCAGAAAAATTACATTTTAAAAAAAATTAAGGAATTATGCTGCTTATTCACATGACCTCTTGAGACCCACTTGATTTAGACAGATTTATTTTCTCCTTACTGAGTCCGAGATGATTGGAGTTTGTAAAATCATCATCAAAAGACAGACATGTGAGAACTATAGAAATTCATAGGTCTTGCATTTCCATAAAGTTTAAAGATATTGAAGCCCTTATTATGGCTTTGAGAGGGTAATAGGTTTAATCTAACATAATAATGCAGAAAGGTCAATTCATGAATATGCAATAATAAGTGAGAGTATTAACAGCCTAAGGAAGCTTAGAGGACTGAACCCAAACAGAAATGTTAATTTCCTTATTGACAGAGGTTCAAATAAGCTTTGTGTTTATCTTAAGACACATTCCTCTTTTTTCCTGGATATCTAATTGTCTTTTTATTTTCAGATAGAAAAAAATACAATCTCCACAGGTGGCACTTCTTCACTGACTTTCTCTGACTTGTGCCAGCTCTACAAGGTAAGTCAGACTAAGAAACCAGTGCTACATAGATCAGGACTACTTTTATTGTGTCAGAATCTTGCAAGTCTGAATGTGCTTTCCCCTCCCTCAGTTTATCTTCCTGTGAATTTAGGAAGGGCTTGTCAGAGACATTTCCTTAAGTTCCTTTTTTGGTGTGCTCAAGCCCCTCTTATCTGACCTTGCCTTGCCAGCAGCTCTTCCTCCTGATTTCAAGGCCATTCCCCTTGTCCTCTACACCTTGTTAGTACTTAGACAGGACTCGTCTAGGACTATAGCTTAGAAAGAGATTGAAAGGAAAAAAGATATCTTAGAAGAAGACAATGGCCAATCGCTTCTAGATTGTGCCCTGGAAATTATGGGGATTTGGCCATGAAGTCACAAGGATCATTCAAGGCAGAGGTTTACCTCTTATTTAAGGTTTACCTCCTTAAGTGGAAGGAACCAGACAAAATATGCAGCACCCTCATTGTAGGAAAAAAAACCACTTATGGATAAAAATGCTTTACTTCTTACTCAGCTTGCATGTTGTGTGTGCATGTGTGTGTGTGTGTGTGTGTGTGTGTGTACATTTCTTTGCAAAATGTCTTTTCTTCTTTCTCGCACATAACATTCATGAGGAAGAACTCAATTCTATTTGTTTAGAACAGGGGTGTCAAACTCAATTTCACTGAAGGCCGCATCAGCATTGCGGTTGCCCTCGGGGGGCCCGGATAGGTGTGGCCAGGGTGAGTGCGGCCTACTGGGTGAGCATGGATGGAGTGGGTGTGGCCTATTGGGTGGGCGTGGCCAGCTCTACATCGTTCGCGTCAAGGGTGCCTGTGGGGGCCTGGGCAGGAGTGGGACAGATCTGAGGGTCTCTGGCAGAAGGGGGTGGGACCAGGGCAAGTGCCAAGGCATGGTCCACTGGAGGAGCCTCACTGTTCCTCTCAGGCCATGCGGGGGGGGGGGC
>NW_015398578.1:4466-6907 GCF_001527695.2 Protobothrops mucrosquamatus
TTTAGCTGTTCTGTAGCTCTTCCCTTCAGGGGACCAGATACACAACATGGGGCTTTTGATGAGGTTTTGATGTCCTCACCATAGACTAGCTATACTGAATCATCTTTAAATTAAAATTAGCTTGTTGAGAGCTCATTGATTGGGTCAGCTGCCTGAGCCCTTCCTGATGTACCACCACACCCCATTGACCCAATTAAACATGTTATAAGAGCAGAACCAAGCACTGCTCTTACATAAGCCCAATTCATATGGCAACATTATACGCCAGAAGAGTTTGCCCTGCAGAGAAGCAAGGATTAAGAAAGAGAATAGTGTTATATAGCCAAGGTAGAGAGCAAAGGAAAAATCTGTTCTACATAGATGGTTGGGAGATGGTCATTCAAAGGTCCTAGACCAGGGGTAGGCAACCTTGGCTCTTTTATGACTCATGGACTTCAACTCCTAGAATTGGGAGTTGAAATCCACGAGTCATAAAAGAGCCAAGGTTGCCTACCCCTGGCCTAGACAATGCTTAGGAGCTATGGATTATGGGTTCAAATGTTGCAGAATTCTGCTTCCACCTCTACTCCCTGATCTGACAGACAATCCAGAGTCTATATTCTCATTTGCTAGCGTCTCCTTCTCCTCTCTAACAGAGGACATAACTGGGTGGACATGCCATTGAGGCAGCTGCTTCTTTCTGCCTAACAGCAGTACCAAGTCTGAGCTTGATTAGTTCTGATTTTCAAGAGAGTCCGGGGCTCCCACACTTTGGGATCCGTGCAAGAGGGAGACAGATGCCAGGGACCAAACCGTACGCATCTTTGAGGTTAGGGGAGAATGGGTAGAATCGTACCAATTCCCTGTCCTCTTGAGATGGACTTCACCACATCAGCAGGTCTTGAGATGGACTTCACCACATTAGCAGGTCTTCCTTTACCAAGAAGATGACATTTAGCTGGATACAGCGTGGTGACTTCAGTAAGATAGTTTTCAATCCTGGACATAATATAGTTTAGAAGAGAATATTTGTAGCTCAAGGTTGAACTCTGGAGTCTTTGGTGCTCCCTCAGCTCGGTTGTTTTCTTCCAAATATTTCATTATCCTGCTAGGTAACATCATCCCTGATTATGTTACCTAGCTGAGTAATGAAACATCTGCAAGAAAACAACCACGTTCAGACAGCACCAATGAGCCTCTTTAAAATGCTTTGGGAAGCAGCGCCTTAACAGTATTCCGCATTATGTCATGGATTTCCCCAGACAGGAAGCTAACTCTGATACAGTTGAATCCTGCTGAGAAGAGTCTCGACTTCTAATTGGTGCATGAAAGACACGGATTATTCTCCTTGAAGTATTTTTTTCTCCATCACGACCCAGGACCAAATCTTTTTGTTCAGCCTGGCAGATGAAATGTACAAGATAGCATTCGCAGGAGTACTGGCTGCCTATGCCCACATGGACGCATGCCTAGGCTTTCTTACTACATGCCTGAAGCAGACTAGAGTACAGTGCCTTAGCTTGTTACGGGTAAATATTTGATGTTTTTCTGAGAAACAGGCACCACAGTTATGAAAAACGGAGACAGGCCACCACAGCAAGCTTTCAGGAAGGAGACAGCATGGGATGACAGCGATCTAATAAGTAATGAGGCGCAAAGATATTCCTTTTCCTATTTGAATTCTAGGATGCATTACTTACCGGTAGATGGACTAGTTTTACTTCCTCAGCAAAACGTGTGTCATTTATTTGTAATAAAGCCTTGTTTTGCTTACAGAATAGATGAAAATATTGCTAGAGAAATGTCAGAGCTCGCTTTGTGTTATTTTTGCTCCTTTCAAAGGGAATTCTAAATGTTCTTATGTTTTGAGCTATGCCATCATACATCATACACGTCATCTATCAGACAGAAATGAAAGAAATATGTTTTGGGAACTCCTATAACTCAGGGAAGATTCTGGGAGGAAAGATGGCAGAATGAGAAGACTAAATAAACAGCAGGGCGGGCAGCATCTACCTTTAAATATTATGTCCCGGGATGCCTAGGCTCAAAGAGTATTATTTTAGTAGCAAGCATTTTGGTTGTCTTCTCTCGTCAGAAAGCAGTGCAATTAATGTCATTCTTGCTTGTTCCTTCCAGACTTCCTGGGAAATTCCCAGCAACTTCAGCAGAATCATCTCTGCTCTTTACATCTGCAATTCTTTTTAAAGAGATACAACTTTCAAATTGTTGAAAGTTAGATCAGAGGAGACACAGTCTATGTCAGACATGTCCAAAGTCCGGCCCGCGGGCCATTTGCGGCCCGCGGCCCGGTTTAATCCGGCCCTCGAGCAGCCCTCCCTGCTCTATATAAATGCGGCCCTCCCACGGCCCTCCGGCAAGTCCCATGAGAGAGAGAGACAGAGAGACAGAGACAGAGGCACTTGCACTTCTGTCTCTCTCTCTCTCTCTCTCTCTCTCAT
>NW_015398579.1:0-2884 GCF_001527695.2 Protobothrops mucrosquamatus
GGTGCGCTTCAAGGTGTTGATTATCATCTTTAAAGCGCGCCATGGCATCGGACCTGGTTATCTCCGAGACCGCCTTCTGCCACAGATTACCTCTCATCGGCCGATACGCTCCCACAGAGAGGGTCTCCTCAGGGTGCCGTCAGTCAGACAGTGCCGGCTGGCGACCCCCAGGGGGAGGGCCTTCTCGGTTGGAGCCCCCACCCTATGGAACGAACTACCCCCAGAGATCAGGGTGATCCCTGATCTTCCTTCCTTCCGCCGCGCCCTCAAGACATGGCTATTCCAGCTAGCGGGACTGGCCTAAGGGATATTTTAATTTGATTTTAATTTGATTTTAATTTGGTTTTTAACATAATTTTAAAAAGAAACGGCAAATAAAATCAATATTTCATTTTAATTGTATTTTAAACTTAGTATTTTGTATGGTTTGTCTGTTTTTTAACTTGCTGTAAGCCGCCCTGAGTCCGCCAGGAGAAGGGCGGGGTATAAATTTAATAAAACCTAAACCTAAAACCTAAAGAAAAAAATGAAGAATTCCGCCAATGAAAATCTTGAGGGGGAAAAAAAACACTGCAAGGTAGGTTGAGAAATTCTGGGGGGGGGGGGGAATAAGATAGCTCAGTCCCAAACTCAAAAAACAAGGGAAGAATATTGGTAGGATCAGCAAAGGGCTCTCTGAGAAACTGAGAAACAGAAAGGAAAAGGTTTAAAGAAAAATGGAAAGAAGGATGTATTTTTTTTTTTTAAAAAAAGAGCACAAGATTGAAGAACACCTCAGGTCTGGGAAGATGGGAGCAAGAGAGCTAATGCTCAGAATGACTGGGGCAATAGACTCCAAAAATAATAATTATTATCATAATATCATAAATAAAATAAATATCATAAATAAAATAAATAAATAAATAAATAAATAAATAAATAAATACCACTTCATTATCCAAATAAATAAACACCACTTCATTATCCAAACTCGGTAACATTATCAGTGCTTTCCTATTATAGTGCTTCCTGACAGCTAGAACAATTAACCAGTGGAACAACCTGCCACCAGAAGTGGTAAATGCTCCAACACTGGAAGTTTTAAAGAAAAGACTGGACAGCCATTTGTCTGGAATGGTAGAGGTTTCCTGCCTGAGCAGGGGGTTGGACTAGATCAGGGCTTTTCAACCAGTGGTACAGGTACCACCTGTGGTACATTGGCACCTGGCAGGTGGTACGCAACCATCCTAGAAAAGTGGTAGTGGGGGAGGGGAATGAGCTGAACCGGTGGCAGCACCGCACAAGCCTGAGCGAGAGACAGCTGGAGTTGCAGGGCTGTCAGGGCTCAGCGGAAGTGCCAGGATCAGCGCTTCTTCGGGACTGTCAGGGCTCAGTGGAAGCGCCAGGATCAGCCCCAGGCTCCAGCTGGAGCTCAGCGCTGATCCTGGTGCTTCTGCTGAGCCCAGAAGAAGCACCGATCAGCTGGAATGTTGCAGCATCTCCAGGGTCTTGTGATTTACATTTAGATGATTGGCAATTGATTCATATTTATGACGGTCACAGTGTCCCAGGGTCATGTGAAATGACCAAAACCTGCTGCAACCACCCAACAGACGGGGGAATAAAAACCAAACACCCCCCCACCCCCACTGCCAATCCTCAACAGAAATGCTCACAATGAAAACCTCGGACAGGAGGAAGAGCGCCACCAGGCGGGCAGGCAGGTGTCTTGCTCGGCTGTGGCCTGGGGGGCACTTTTTTCAGTGCCATTGTAACTTCGAACAGTCACTAAGGGAACTGTTGTAAGTCAAGGACTACCTGTACTTTATCACTTTTTTCCTTTTTTTGGAGGGGGTCATTAAGTTTTTAACACCTGGCTAGGCGACTGGTGGTACTCGGATGTTGCCATATCCTAAAAGTGGTACAATGGGTGAAAAGGTTGAAAAGCCCTGGACTAGATGACCTCCAAGGTCGCTTCCAACTTTATTATCATCATCATCATCACCACCATCATCATCATCACTATTTTTTCCTATTATTCCTATTCTATTCTTATTCTGTGAATAATAGGAAAGCGCTGATAACGTTACCTAGTTTGGATAATGAAATGTCTGCAAGAAAACAGTCAAGCTTAGAGAGCACCACATAGTCCTTCCAGCTCCTCTTCCTCTCTTCAAAACCTACTCACTTCTAGTACTGATGATGTTACCTAGCTGGGTGCAAGAAAACAGCTAAGCTCAGACAGCACCCTGGAGCCCTCATTTGAACTCTGAGCTACAAATTTTAACCCAAAGTCACCCAGGTGGCTTTCATGGCTAACATGGAACTAGAACTCACAGACACCTGTGATTTTAGGCCGACACCTTAACTACCACACCAAACTGGCTGTAATTTCAAAATTACACTGAATTTCAAACTGAACTTCAAAATTCAATGTAGTTTTGAAATTACAGCCAGTTTGGTGTAGTGGTTAATTTGAAATTCAAATACAAATTGCTGTCTTTCTGGAATGCTCTGAAGATTTTTTTTTGCCCTGGAGCAGGGGTTGGATCAGAAGGTCTCCAGGATTCCACATCTGGCTCAGGTACAACTTTTTTAGGGCATCTGACATTCCCAGAGAGATGAAGCCCTCACTTAGTGTGTCCAGGATTTGGACTGGGCCTTCTTAAGACACAGAATGAATCTGCTCTGTACAAGGCAGTTGTAACTGCAGCTGGCTAGCCGTCAGCTGGCTATGTGCCTTGCCAAGCATCGAAAGCAGAACATGCTGCCAAATGCACATCTGGTGCCAACAGCTGCTCTCTCACACACAGACACCCAAAGGCAGACTCCAAATGCCAATAAACATGTGCCGGAATTGATCACAAATATTGACTGTTCTTAGAGCACTTTCCATATATTATTT
>NW_015398579.1:5622-6906 GCF_001527695.2 Protobothrops mucrosquamatus
GACAATGATCAGGAATTACCTCCGAGAAGCATTTTTTTAGACATTCGGGGACTTTCCCATCAATTATGAGAAGCATCCTCTCCATCTCTTCACGGGCGACATGGCTCCCAGATTCATTGGAAAACAGGCTGAAAATATCTAAGAGAGAAGACAAAACAATGTACCCAGAGCAAAATAACTATTTCTGTGCAAGTCAGACGGGATAGAGCTGGTGATGTCCATTATTTCACATAATTTTACAAAAAGGAATGGTTATGCTCTTAGAAGCTTTTTTTTTAAAAAAAAAAAATCCACACGTGTTCTGATCCATACCATCATCTGATATTGCCATTGCAAAGGGCATGGCATTTTATGTAAAATAAATATCACAAGCAACGTCTAGGTCAGAGGTAGGCAACCTTGGCTCTTTTATGACTCGTGGACTTCAACTCCCAGAATTTCTGAGCCAGCCATGCTGAGGAGAAAGGGAGAGGTTTCCAAGCTGAGCCATGCTGGCTCAGGAATTCTGGGATTTGAAGTCCCTGAGTCATAAAAGAGCCAAGGTTGCCTACCCCTGGTCTAGGTCAATGTTTCTCAACCTTGGCAGCTTGAAGATGGGTGGACCTCAACTCTCAGAATTCCCCAGCCAGCCATGCTGCCTGGGGAATGCTGGGAGCAGACGTTCACCCATCTTAAAGCATGCTGGCTTGAGAATTCTTGCAGTGGAAGTCCATCAATCTTCAAATGTGCTGGCTAGGGAATTCTGGGAGTTGAAGTCCACTCGTCCTCAAGCCACCACAGCTGAGAAACACTGAGGTTGATCCTCAATCTCAACATGGAAAAATATATATATGCCCCTTCAACCCTGAGGTAGCAGCACCTTCGCATTGTTGGGTTAACACAAAGTAGCCCTGATGGAATTAAATGAAATGGCTCAGCCTACTGGAGGCAGTAATGCTTAAACTAGGTTGGCAAGAGCCGTATTCCTACTCAGCTATGAAGGTCCTTGAGATTAGCTGTCTCTCAAGATTGTTCTGAAAATGAAATATTGCGGCGGTTCTCAACTTTTTCTTTAAACACCTTTTGTGGCCACGGACCACCGGACCACCGGGACGCCTTGCGCACAGTCACTCATGCTCTCGTCACCTCTCGCCTGGACTACTGTAATGCTCTCTACATGGGGCTCCCTTTGAGGAGCACCCGGAGACTCCAACTGGTCCAGAATGCGGCCGCGCGGGCGGTGTTGGGAGGGACTCGTCGCTCCCATGTAACACCGCTGCTGCGCGAGCTGCACTGGTTACCAGT
>NW_015398580.1:0-1304 GCF_001527695.2 Protobothrops mucrosquamatus
TTCTCCCTTTAGCACGAGAAACTAATTGCTCTAGGATAGCTTTTCATTCCTCCACCTGAGATCCCCATTTGCTCTGCAGATTCCCAAGTGACACAATTATGCAGCTTTTATAATCAGTTATTTCCAAAGGAAATACTGTAAATAGCAGAGAACAAACATAAATCTAAACAAAGCACATAAAATATTTATTTGGGGGGGGGGAAGCTATAAAGGGTCCCAGTTTTTATTAAAGGGCATTTTGTTTTTTTCAGAGAAAACCTTCCCCAGCCTCGCCAAAGAAGTTGGAAACCAACCTGTAATATAATAATAATAATAATAATAATAATAATAATAATAATAATAATAATAATAATAATAATAATAATAATAATAATAATAATAATAATAATAATAATAATAATAATAATAATAATAATAAAGTTGGAAGGGACCATGGAGGTCATCGAGTCCAACCCCCTGCTCAGGCAGGAAACCCTATACCATTTCGGACAAATGGCTGTCCAGTCTCTTCTTAAAAACTTCCAGTGTTGGAGCATTCACCGCTTCTGGAGGCAGGTTGTTCCACTGGTTAATTGTTCTAATGTCAGGAAGATTCTCCTTAGTTCTTATATATATAAGTTTTTTTATTCATTTTTTCCATACATACAGTAGTAATTTTTCAACCAACGTGCTGTCTGGGTTTACATGTTAATACATATTTAATTCCTAATCCTTTCTTCTTTCCTCCAGCCAATGGTAAAATAAGTCCTAGGTTTGATAATAGTCCGTTTCTTCTTTTTCTTTCAGTCTCAGTCAATCTGTCCATCTCTGCGCATTCTAGTATTTTTTAAACTATTTCTTCATCTGATGGTATTCCTTCATTTTTCCAGTGTTGCGCAAATATAATTCTTGCCGCTGTTGTGACATGCAGAGTCAAGTATAAGCTTTGTTTATTAGTCTTTTCTGGCATTATACCTAATTAAAAAAAAGGTCAGGTTTAAAATCAACATGGTCTCCTAACATCTTTTCTAGCCAAGTATGTATCTTTTTTCCAATAATCCTTTACTTTATCACATGTAATTGTCTCCATGCTATTGGCCTCAAAATAGAGTAAATATATTGATATCACCATGACCCAGCCAGTGTCCCTTCCAGCTGACTTATGGAAAAATGGGAAAGAAACACTGCTTTGGGTCTGGATTCAGCTGTTTGAATCAAACAGTTTAAGATGCAGAGGGACAGGTAATGAGGTCTGGAAAAGTCCTCTCTCTCTCTCTCTCTCTCTCTCTCTCTCTCTCTCTCTCTCTCTCTCTCTCTCTCTCTCT
>NW_015398580.1:3873-6906 GCF_001527695.2 Protobothrops mucrosquamatus
ATTTGGGTCCGAATCTGACTGTGGTGCCTTTTAATTCCAAAAAGATCAGGGCATTTCCTTAAATGTATATAATTTTTTTTTGTGCCGTGAAAAAAGATGCTTGAAGGAAGAGATGGCAATTCCTTTTAGTTACTAGTGTAGCTGCGTTTTGACAGTTGGTTTAATGTGACTCTCATTATATAGAAACTTGTAAATACAGACATCTAATATAGCAAACAATCTATAATTGTCTCCTTCATGAAGAAATGAGAAAAAGGCAAGACCAAATAGATTATCCTGTAACACTTTGCTCTGGGTATCCTAATACTCAGAGTTTGCAGATAACTTCTTCTATATAAAGAAAATATAGCAATTGATCAAGCTCTTCTTACTTATCAGTTCTACCAATATGTGCACATGTTCAGGTGCATTATCTCACTTTTAATAGGAACTGTAACAAAATTCATTTTTCCCCTGGAAAATAGGATGATTCTTGACATTGAAATAAACATGTATACTTACTTGGAAGCAAATGTTAAGAACTTGGAAGTTATGCAAACTGCCTTATAATTTGCTATTGGTAAGGCTTCAGGCACAAAAAGATAATAAGCTCATTGGTGCACAGAAATCTATTTTTTTAAGCCCTGAGTATGTTCTTAAGCAGCACTGTGACCTGAGCAATAGCATTTAAACTGTATACCACTTCATAGTGCTTTATAGCCTTCTCTAAGCAGTTTACAGAGTCAGCACATTGCCCCAACAATCTGCATCCTCATTTTACTGACAGTTGGAAAAATAGCAGGCTGAGTTAACCTTGAACCGGTCCGGATCGAACTCCTGGCAATGGGCAGAGTTAGCCTGCAATATTTCATTCTAACCACAGATCTAGTCTACCATGAGCTCTGATTCATCACTGTACTAGACTGAAAGGTGAAGTGACTCTTGAAACACTTTAGTTCATAACCTTACTCCTTGAGCACTTTGAGTGTATTAGTACTGGAGGCCTCAATTCATAATGAATGACTTTAAACTGCCTCCTAGCTTACTTATGAAAACAATAGGCAACGGGGGAACATGTCTAATTCTTAATGCTTGCAGCAATGGTAAGGCTATAAATGTAATTACTAAGAATAGGGTTTAGAGTTGGTTAGGTGGCACAATCTGCTGTGACCCAATTGTGTTTCTTATGTCTAATCAACTGGAGCTGGAGAAAAAAATGTTTCTTTTGTATTGTGGCGCAGGAGAAAATAGTTGAGAATACCATGGACTGCCAGAGTTATGAACAATTTAGCATTAGGTAAAACTTTGGACATATTATATAACATGAAGTAAAAACCCCAGTGCTTGGAAAAATAAAAAACCATTGAAAAAGATGTGGACAAAAGGATGAATTGGTTAGATAAGATCACAGATGACACAAGCAGGAACTTATAAAAAAAACCACAGTTATTGGCAGACAATAAACGATGTCCATTCAATAATTAAAAGTAAAAATGATTGAAAAAAGAAAGAACAATCATAGTCATAGTATGAGAAGCACCTCATGGCCTTGGCTGAGCTTGAGAAAGCTAAAAATAGGGCTTGCGCTGCACTTAGGTCACAGTGTCTATCAAATACTGTAATAATAATAAAATCTCTCTCTATCCCAGAAGAAAATAACAGTTCTCGTCATATTATTATAAAAAAACCTGCACAATTCCTAGATCAGACATGTCAAACTCGCGACGTCACATGACATCACGCGATGCATCGGAGCTTTCCCCCCATTGCCGGCAATGGGGTGGGCGCAGTTTCCTTGTGACGCATCCAGGCTACAGGCTGGCAGTTTGACACCCCGGTCCTAGATGTATCCACAAAAAATGTATATGCCACTAAAACTCCCAGGGTTCTCTGTTTGTAACTTTCAGCTAGGTGAAAGGGTGCATCATATTGCAACATTTTTGGAATCAACATACATCAAACCTGCTAACTTAAAGAATGTGCACAAAATCCTGGACCCATTACTCCTATAGAATTGAAATGTCAAGGATCTTCAGACCAATTATATTTGCAAAGTTGTGGCCACTGCAGTGCTACCACAGTCAGTTGCAGTCACATGATTGTGATTTCTGACACTCCCCCCCCATTAGCTTCTCACAAGCAAATGCAATGGGGAAGCCAGCAGGAAATCAGAAGTTATTCCTACTTTCACTGTTTTTGTGCCCGGCCATGCACATTCTGTTTATCTCTACAGATAAGTAAATATTTACAAAGTATGACCTGAAACGTCATGGGTTGCCTAAGTATGTAGAATATGTAACAAGAACTTGACTCAAAGGAGGTTTTATCTTTATATAGCAAGTCAATATAATCTGATTTAAAGATGGGTATATTTATATATTTAGAATTAGGAAAGTATTCATTTAAGTTTGTTAAACTGACTAAATTGACAATAATTTATAATATCCCTAGCTTTTCAACTTTGTAATGTCTGTGCTTCAAATGCAAATATTTGACTAGATACGTAATCTTTTTTTCTTTTATATCTTTTTATTAATACAATGTGTGTTTTAAAAGCTAAGAAGTTATTTTTTCTCCTTTGTTGGGAAAAAAAATACTCAAACTTTTTAAGGTAGTTTTCAAAAAATTATTAGTACCAGTAACCATCTTTCTGGGAGCTCTCCAAGAAACATCATCATCTACTATGTAAAAAAGATGTTGAGACTTTAGAAAGAGTGCAGAGAAGAGCAACAAAGATGATTAGGGGACTGGAGGCTAAAGCATATAAGGAACGGCTGCTGGAATTGGGTATGTCTAGTTTAATGAAGAGAAGGATGAGGGGGGACATGATAGCAGTGTTCCAATATCTCAGGGGTTGCCACAAAGAAGAGGGAGTCAAGCTATTCTCCAAAGCGCCTGAAGGCAGGACAAGAAGCAACGGATGGAAACTAACCAAAGAGAGAAGCAACCTAGAACTAAGGAGAAACTTCCTGACAGTTAGAACAATTAACCAGTGGAACAACCTGCCTCCAGAAGCGGTGAATGCTCCAACACTGGAAGTTTTTAAGAAGAGAC
>NW_015398581.1:0-1510 GCF_001527695.2 Protobothrops mucrosquamatus
TTAAAGGCTGCAAAATTAAACACATATCAATGAAAACATTACTCCATATTCAGTTTCTTTGCCATGTTAATAAGTTTGCCACCAAGGACATTTCAATATCCTTTTTTTCTTTTGCTTTTGAAAGTTAGGAAATTTATGGTGGCTATTTTATTACACCCTAATAGGATTACACTTAATTATATTCCTCTTTTCAGGATGAAATTTTTGAAAGACAAGCAAGCAACAACAGTAAAAACACATTAAACAAAACATTAAAGGCTTTTTCTTGGTAGTCTTTGCTGACTTGCAACTGTTCTTCATTTTTTTGTGGATGGCAAAAATAAAATTAGGATTTTCTGACTTTTTGCTTTGTTTTTTTTTAGGAGGAGTGGAAGGGAAATTTGTTTGTTATACAAACTTATACAAGTGGTCCACAACTTACAACATTTTGTTTAGTAAAACTTGGTAACTGATTCATATTTATGATGATTAGAGTCACCTTTTGCAACCTTCTGACAAGCAAATTTAATGGGGAAGCCAGATTCACCTAACAACTATGTTACTGGGACCACATGGTTGCTTAAAGGGAGACATAATCCAGATGGAACAGGCTCTAGGTTCTATTTTCTTGTTTTCCTTCCTCTTCCTTGGGTGAACTGTTGCAAAAATACAATTTTCATCTTTCACCTATCTGGTTCATTACATTACATCACCTCTATAGCTGTAATCCTCAATACTCTTCCAATGTGATTAGTGAGGTTTAGGTTGAGAATACCCTGGAAGACAACAGGATGAAATGCTCAAGTCAAGAGGTGGTAGACTCGGTAATTCAGCAACACTTCAAATAAGATGATACTTTTTAAAGTAAAAAGCCATCTGTCGAAAGAATACTGACTCTGCTAATATTCTACTTATATAAAAAGGTGTTTTATTGTAGAGTTGTAGAGATGAATTTTCAAAGATTTTGGCACCTTCCAACTCTGTGATTATTTGAACAGTTGTACACTTAGGGAGAAAGAGAACATAGTCAAGCACATGAATAACTACCACAATTTTAAACAGCCATGTGGGAATGTCCACAGCGTAGAATGCTAAAATTTCCAAGTGGCAATTTTCTGGAGGTGATTTGGAGAAGACTGAAGCAAACAAGATTTGAATAGTTATAGTTTGCCTTTTCTTTTTTCCCTGATTGCATTTTCCAGCTGTTTTTAGGCTGCTGATTCATTGATCCCCCCCCCTCTTTTTTTGAACATATTAAAAAACAGTCTTACAATTCTGGACTTTAATCTTTGGCTCTGCATTTTTATCTTTTAAATACCATTATCAATTTATTACTCTTGGACCATTTCCCTAAACTATGAAGTTTGTTTTTTATATTATTGCCTTATATAGTAATTTAATATTGAAGAATCAGAAACTAGGAGTAAGTCTTCTGACATTTTTCTTCATGCTTGCATTATATATATATATATATATATATATATATATATATATATATATATATATATATATATATATATATATATATATA
>NW_015398581.1:3936-6905 GCF_001527695.2 Protobothrops mucrosquamatus
GAGCCGGGTGCAAAAGGCACCACTCCCATAAAAACAGCCACCCACTGATGGTTAGCCACACTGACGAAGCCGGCAGGAGGCCGGCGAAAGCTAGGTGCTTTTAATTGTAAATAAACTGATTATAGTTTTTTATCTCCTGGTGGTCTCACGGTTGTGATTCTTTAGATATATATATATATATATATATATATATATATGTAGGTCTTTAGTTATTCGGGTTTTCTCCCGCGTAGAATTAAACGTACCTTGGCGACGTTTCAACAAAGTCACATTTGTCATCTTCAGGCTGGTGTCTTCAGCTTCGTGCTTCTAAGAGTGGTGTGTGATCGCAGCTGTTTCTTCCTTTTAACTGCCAGTGAATATATATATATATATATTCAAAATTTGGATTGCTAACAAAGAATTAAGGGAGAACTGAAATAGCCATTTCGAACTTTTTAGTTCTTTTCAACCAGACATACCCTTCTGAGATTCGAACCTGGGCTGTCTGCATGTTAAGCAGATGTATTAATCTCTAGGCCACAGGCTCTTTCTCACTTTGTCAGCTATGAGACAGGGGAGAAGAATTATCTTGAGTTTGGTGCACCCTGTCGGCCCAAATATGGAAGAAAGGAATCTTTTGCCTGTATCAGCTCAAACTAGAGCCATCCACAGGCAGCAGTCGCAACTGTGACATCATATGTGTTTTTCAAAATTTGGATTGCTAACAAAGAATTAAGGGAGAACTGGAATAGCCATTTCGAACTCCAAGTATTTGGAGTGCAGGAACACAGGCAGCTGGGCCCAGTTACGCGTTCACGCAGCCGGATGCAGGCACTTAGAGGCTGCATATAAGTTTCCTCCCACAAACCGCCTTCTTTGAACCCTGTTAACTTGTATTTTATTAAATGCTTTTAGATGCTTTTAATATTCTCTTGGTGATCAATGCTATTTATTGTTTTACTATATGTATATGTATATATAAAATTATTTATATGGTTACCCATCTCATAACAATGACTCAGTTTGATGAGGAAAAACTAACACCAATTTTCAAGCTATTTACATATCTACATAATTGTCATCTCATGCAAGCTACAATTAACTTACTAATGAGAATGTCAAATGCCTTGTTTAAATCATTATATACTATGTCTACAATATTGCCCCCAAAGAATGCCTAATGAAAAATGTGATAAGATTAGTGCATTAGCTTCTAAAAAATAAAGTAGCAAGTAGTTTCCTGTATCAAAATTATAAATTTGGTTATAAAATCAGAAAGAGTTATCAGCTTTTTCCAGTATGTACTATGAACAGATTAAATTCACTTCTTTTAAAATGAAAATATATTTATTCGAAGCTGTGAATATACTATAATATTATTTTGGAGATTTCAGATTTACCAATCCTGTGTCTTTGAATAATATGACAAATTGGGGTTTTTGTTTTGTTTTTTTCTTTGTTTGTTGCAGCACATGATGCAACTAAATTACTATCAATTTATTGAAACAAGATACAAATGTATATCTTGTCTTTGATGAAGAAAAATACCTTATTTCAATTACTTTTTTCCTATATTTTTCCCCACTCAGAACATTAGCTGCTATTAGGTAGCACTTTCTTTGTACAACAAAATGAGATGTGATCAAAGATCTTCCCATTTGCTGAAACATTATTTCGTAGACATAGTGATTGAGTTAGCTTTCATTTATTATCCATTTTGCCAAGAAACCATCCATAGTGCACCTGGAATTACTGCTTTCCAGAAATTTTATAAACTACAGTCTGACAAACTTTGTCATTTTTTTTAATTATAATGTCACACCTTTACTATAATATCTGGTATATTACAATAACCCACAACATCACAACCAAAGAAGCTAGTGTTATTGACTCTGGGTGTCTATGGATTGCATATTAGTTAGTAATAGTGGGTGCTCCATCACTGGAGATTTTTAAGAAGAGACTGGACAGTCACTTGTCTGAGATGGTATACAGTAGGTTCTCCTGCTTGAGCGAGGGACTGGACTAGAAGACCTCCAAGGTCCCTTCCAACTTCTATTCTATTCTACTCTACTCTACTCTACTCTACTCTACTCTACTCTACTCTACTCTACTCTACGCTACGCTACACTATGCTATCCTATGCTATTCTAGTAAATAATGAATTTTGTAATTATGGGTTTCACATAACATTTTTGGGGTATCATTCATGATTATAGGTTACATTTCTTGTCTGTGAATTAAGCTATTACCAACTCTAAAGCCATTATGTATTTAGTATTCCAGACTATGCTGAAAATATGCTTTTGGGGGATTTTATCACAGAAAAAAGAACTTGGAGAGAATGTTGTCACTGATGTGAAGAGTTTATTATAGCTTCTTCTCCATTCATTCTGTTGCCATTCCCAATGTCAATTCTTGTTCTAAGTTATCTGAGCCTGTCAATGTATGTAAATTATCCCAGGTTGCTTTATGAATAGCCCCATAACTGACAGAATAGAATACTACAGTACATGAAAGCTTGTAAAAGAGATTTAAGTTGATCCATACATATATTTGGTGTGTGAATGTTTGTATGCACTCCACATGTATTTGTTATAATGGGAAATTGTGTGGAAACACTTATACTACCAAGTGCTTTTATTCTTTAATATATAGTACAGCTTCTGGCCTCAGTTTAAATGCCATATATGTATGCTGATATTTCATATGGACATGTGAAAGATAACCCTCACCTCTGTTTTAGAGATGGCATCATAATGACAACAATAACAATACCTTCCCAGATTCCCTTTTATCAGTAAAAATAATACATATGTAGAAGAAAAATCCTTCCAATTGTTTTTGTTCCAATTACATTAGTATAGACATTTATAAGTTACATAAGCCATAGGATACTAATGGTCTCTTCATTATTGTTCATTATTGTTTTCCTGAGAAAGCAGTTGTCTTGGCAGAGTGCTAAATTATATGTTGCCTCTTTCCTG
>NW_015398582.1:0-2035 GCF_001527695.2 Protobothrops mucrosquamatus
AATCTCTGCTAGAGTTACAGACCTCTGGCAGAAGGAGGACATGTCCTCCTTTTTATCCTCCTTTTCTCCATCTGTGAGGCATAGCCTTAAAATCAAATAGGTGTAGCCTAGCATACCTGGAATGCATAAGCAGAATCTTGTCAAAAATGAACAGGAACCTCTTCCCATGGTCCCAACGTCTTTCCTTACCCGTGACATAAAGGTGTGCATAGCAGGTAGCTTTGCCCACTTTGTTGGCAATAACACTTTTATAAACTCCAGCATGGGCGTGACTGACAGAGCTGAAGACCAAACGATGTACATCCTTATCTGCAAAGAAAGATGGAGAGGTGAAGGGGGGAAAGGGACACAGAATGAGATTGTAATATTTGTAGGAGTTGGTTACAAAAAGTTTTAGGAGCAGGCAGCCAACGTAACAGATACAGAGAGACGGTAGGAAAATACTGCTGAGGAAATTGTATGAAGACTATACAGGCAAGCTGGCAAGAAAGGAGTATTTCCAGGGCTATTTTAAGAGCATTCTTCCTTACAAATTTGGAAGCTGAACCATAGAGTCAGGTGATAACAGAGCTGTGAGTTCAGTTACTTGGCTAGCCATCCCTCATCCAATCCTGAAGCAAGTTGTATCAGTAACAAACTCAGGCAATTAATTTTGAATGCCATGAATAGGAGCAAAAAATAAAAAAAATAAAAAATAAGGATACTTCCACATTCATCACCACTTCCATTCTTCATCCCTCAAAAGTAGCTTGAACCTTACCTGTGGTCATTTTCACTGTGGCCAGTTCTTCATATTTACAAAGCACCATTAACCAGTCAACATTCCCTCCAACTGACCAATCAGAGAATAGCATTCGTCAGTCCTCCAACCCCCTCGCATCTGTTTTTATTTTCTGTTGTATACAGTTTGGTTTGAGTTTGGAAGTCATTAGTCAAAATGTATAAACTGACTAGAACTTTCCTTCCTATTAGCAGGGAATGCTGCATATGACGGAGGTGCAACTAAGATTGAAAATCTAGACCAGTGTTTCTTAACCTTGGCAACTTGAAGATGCATGGACTTCAATTCCCAGAATTCCCCAGTACAATTTTTATATGGTGAGTGCCATTCTGGTAAAATAGTAAATTTCTATTATGAGAAAAAACATAGCATATGCAAGATTGTGACCAACTTGGAAAGCTAGAGGACTAAATGTTAAAGAATTAATTAATCAATTAATTGATGAACTAGAAGGAAGGAAAATAGATATTTGCTATATTTGTGCAATAAGAGAAATAAGTAGGATGTAATAGATATGAATGAATCGATATGAATCTTGTAAAATAGAGCTGATGGATATATATGCAGGAAAGTTAAGGCATAAATTTAATTATGAATGAAGGAGCTAAATTATAGCAGGTGATATGAACTGGTATCACCTAATGTTGGGGAGATGCATATAAAAATAGGGATTCATAGGTTGGGGATAATTGTTTGTTAAACTCCAGTGATAATTAAAGGTGTGCAATATTTAGATTCACGTAGACCAGGTTAATCTGAATCTAGCGTGGGCACCCTAACTATAATTGGATGCTCTAAAGGAGCCAGGTCTTTCACTAGGTTTACAAAGGAACCACATGCGATCAGGAACATATATTTGAGTTAGGGAACTGATGCCAAGATGGTGACTGTCACCACCTCTTTACTGCCTTCTAACTCAGAAGGTGACCTTGACAAGTACTCAGAGATGTGTTGAGGCTATCACAGAAGCCAATTACAAAAGTCACTGAAGGAGAACCCCAGCTCCTGAATGCTGCACACAATCTGATCCAGTGCCAGCATTTTGTCAAAGGCTCCCCATGTCCATGCAGAATGGGATCAAGTGTCACCCTCCTCAAATTTGCCAGCAATCCCTCAAAGGGATACAACTCACAGTTTGAGGACCAGAAGCAAGAACATATACAAAAATTGCAGGAGTATTAGTTTATGAAGTATGCTTAGGAAAGCGTTTGGTAAAATTGTGTTTGAAAAGGTATAATAGGTGACAATGTGCAA
>NW_015398582.1:7614-9737 GCF_001527695.2 Protobothrops mucrosquamatus
CCTTTCTGTACCCTTCTTAAATGTTGTTTCTTCCTCTGAATGCCAAATTCTTCTTGGAAATGGAACTCTAGAGATTGGCATTTTGGCCATGGGTCCACTCTTGTATTTTAAGTTATACTTTTCCTGACACATGAAATGAATTATCTGATAAATGTTGGCATGGCAGATTGTTAGTAAGGCCAGATCAGAACTAATTTCATGGCAAACCTGCCTGGAGCATTTCTCCCAATTCAGAGCAACTCTGCCTCCATTTCTACAGTAACAGAATCCATTCATCCGGTTGTATAGACAGGCATAAAGTTTGCCAGATCCCTTCCAGCTTTCTGCTTTACAAGATTTCCCCCCTCAGTCTGGGAATCAAATGTAAATAACGTGTAAATTTTCTCCTCTAAGAATGTTACAGCCACCACTACCAAAGCAAACTTGTTTATTTAAATGATTTCATAATATTACTTTTAATATATAATCCCTAACTGAATTTATGTATACCTGGGGTGGTCTGCATCAAAGTATAATGTTACAATAAAAATCAACCTACTACAAAGCTGCTATAGCTTGTCACAAGATGAAGGAACTTTGAAATACGATTTTTAGTATTTGCTTTGTTTTCTCATGCTGTATTGCTCCAATAATCTGTGAAACATATTTGACCAGGGGCAAAATCAGCATGGAATGTAGTATTATTTGCAAACCATTTTGAACTTCCTATAAAATCTACAGATGCTTTTCAGTTTGAAAAGCTCTGGATGCAATCACACTTCTGCAATACACTAAGCAACTACAGTACATAGGAGATAAAGATTCCTAAGAGGCAATTTAGATGCTATTTTTTTTAGTATTTTGTTTTATTATTGATCTGAACCTGTGAGTATGTGCCATGTATCAGACTAGAAGACACGTGAAGACAAGCTTTTTCAGTGGTGACCTACATGTTTATGGACATATCAGCTTCCCAAAGGAATGTACATCTGATTCCAGTCTTGTTTTCAATCCATTTAATTGTTTGGTGCATTTTATTTAGGCTGTTTAGCTAAGCTACGTGTTTTATACTGCTGCTTTAGCTCATGACCTTACATAGTCTGTGTGCATGTACATTTTAGTATATTTGATTGTAAGTTGTCTTATGATGATTTCAGCTTCTAAAAAGGGGAATGATAATGGTTTAAAAAAAGCAGAAATAAGCAAGAGTGCAAAATCATTTCAAAATACTGCTTTCACTCCAACATTTTACAATGAAATAAAAAGTTGCCAGAAAAATACACTTTGAACTCTATTTCACAGAGCTTCTAATCAAGATGTTCTGTCTACTTTTTGCTTCCCAACTGATTTACTGCCAGGAAGGAGAGATAATGTACATAATTTCCTTCTTAGAGGGGAGGAGGTTAGGCGTCTTGCATATGTATATTTGTTTTTAGCTAGATTTGGGCATGGGTACATTGGAAGACCAAAATACAGTCAGCATAAATTCTAGATTCTGATAATAGCAGCAACTGATTGGTCTTGGCTATTTTTAAAAAAAAAATAAATCCCAGGGTTGTGAACTAGAATGGGAAGTTGACGAAGAAGTGTGGAAGAAGGAGACAGCAAGCTACTTTCCCACTAAGAAAAACGATAGATGTGCTCCTGGAATCACTAAGACTTAAGCACAAGTCAAAAGGGACATTGTTTTACCTTCAGTGTAAGCCAGTGAACTACAAAAGTCAAATGATTCCTCGTACAAATATGTGCTCAGGAATTTAGCCTCAGAAATAATAATCTAAACATCAATTAATAAATTTAGTTCTGGCTATGGGAATCATTTTACTTTTCTCTTTTCTCAGTTTAACCCCTTTTTTCATTTTGTAAACAAATGTCCCTTTGAGGAGCACCCGGAGGCTTCAACTGGTCCAGAATGCGGCCGCGCGGGCGGTGTTGGGAGGGACTTGTCGCTCCCATGTAACACCGCTGCTGCGCGAGCTGCACTGGTTACCAGTGGCCTTCCGGGTGCGCTTTAAGGTGTTAGTTACCACCTTTAAAGCGCTCCATGGCATAGGACCTGGTTATCTCCGAGACCGCCTTCTGCCACAGATTCCCTCCCATAGACCGGTACGCTCCCACAGAGTGGGCCTCCTCAGGGTGCCGTC
>NW_015398582.1:10306-14519 GCF_001527695.2 Protobothrops mucrosquamatus
GGGCCTCCTCAGGGTGCCGTCGGCCAAGCAATGTAGGCTGGCGACCCCCAGGGGGAGGGCCTTCTCTGTGGGTGCCCCCGTCCTCTGGAACGATCTACCCCCCGAGATCCGGATGATTCCGGATCTCTCTACTTTCCGCCGCGCCCTCAAGACATGGCTTTTCCAGCAAGCGGGCCTGGCCTAGAGAGGATTTTAAATCAGGTTTATTTTAAGGAAATTTTAAACAGGAAATCACAACGTTAAATATTTGGCTTTTAATTGGTTTTATTCGGTGGGGATTGTGGGTATGTTTTTGTTTTTAAATAGGTTGTGAGCCGCCCTGAGTCCCGTCGGGAGAAGGGCGGGATATAAATCAAAATAATAAATAAATAAATAAATAAATAAGGACTACCTGCATCACAAAGATGGGGCTTTCCAGCTGTTGCTAAATTGTTCCCAGCTCCAATTCCCCACCCTTGCAGCACAATCTTTCACAATGTGCCCTGTCTACATCCATCAAACCACAGCTCAAACACTGTAAAGTAAGAAGGAATGGGATTATACGCTCCAGCATGACTGGAGGGGATTTGCTTCTTTACCACCCTGCTGACTGAGCTTCTTTCTTTGCCCACACTCACAAGCTCCTCCTCCTCTGCAGCCCTTGCTACTTATTATTGGCATTTCAAAGCTGATGTTTGTATCTGTGGGTGTGTTTTAAACCATCACTGTTGCCACCTGGGAGTAAGCTTGCTATTTGACAGAAAGGGGAGAGAAACAAACCAGCCCGGCTTGCTCTCGTGCTTTTATAATGAAAATTTGAAGTGGAAAATCAACATTGACACTTTTTAAAAATAAAATTAAGAAACAACATTGGTTTATCAGACAGATGGAAAAGACAGGTTTAGTGACTAGATGAGAAGTTAACACCTCAACCCCCAAGTGTTCCATCTATGGCTTATTTTAGGGATAAGATTAATATCTCAAAAGTTGCAGGGTTCTTGGGGTTTTGCTTAGTATGTTATGTGAACACAATCACTGATTTGTAAACTATGATTTGTGACTTACAAGAATTACGCGTCGAAGAGGCATAACCTCAGTTACATTTATTGTGTGAACCCAATCGTCAAATCACGATTACGTCAGTTTGCCTTAAGTTCAGTGTGTGAACCCAGATCCTTTCTCCTATGCCAGTGATGGCGAACCTTTTAGAGACCGAGTGCCCAAACTGCAACCCCAAACCCACTTATGCATCGTCAGGTCCCGGGTGGGTGTGGCCCATTGGCTGGGCGTGGCTGCGGTGGTAACAGCAGACTGGGTGGGACTAAAAAGTTAAATCAATCAATTCCAACTGTGCAAGATTTTTTTTCCCCCCGCAAGAAGTTGAAATTGACTGATTGATTGAACCTTTTTTTTTTTTTTTGCACACAGCGGCAGAGACCTAAAGTGAAAAGGTTTTATAAAACCCAGCTGAAGGCCTAGGACTGGGGCGATGGCACGTGTGCCCACAGAAAGGGCTCTGAGTGCCACCTCTGGCACCCGTGCCATAGGTTCGCCACCACTGTCCTATGTCTTGACCTCTGCTTCCACAGCATTTCCACCATCCTTACCTTTAGCTGTGCTTAACTTGCATGTGTAGATACCACTGTCATCTTCATGCACAGAGGTAAGCAGCAGCTTGCACTTGCGCCCGTCAAAATGCATCTTGCACTGGAGCAGGGCAGGCTGCAGAAGGCGGCCCCGCCACAGCCAGTCCACATCCACATCCGGTGGGCCAGAAACCAGGCATTCGAAGATCGCTGCATCCCCAGCCCCCACCACCACGTCCTGCAGCGGGGTCAGCACTGCCAGGGAGTGTGTCTCAGGGTGCACTGGGAAGAAGGAGGGAACAGGAAGAGGAAATGGAAAAAGAGAGAAAGAGATGCGTCTCTGAGCAATGGAACCAAACGGGACAGGATGCAAAGGGTAAGGTGTGGAAAGCATGCAATGGATAGTTTATGGTTAAATTAAATTGCCACGTTGCTACAACCTTGTTGATCTGCGAAGTTAAAGCTTGGATTATCCTACCCTAGCTGGCAACTGTTACACACTGCTCTCGTAAAGAAGTTAAATGCAAATCTGAATTTCAGAATTATTCTCTGGCCTCAGGTGCAGATCATTCACTTGCTACATTTCCAGGAATTCTGAATGTCTGTTCTTCCAAATCATAAGGGAGACAGAAATTTATGATCCTGCGTTCTTTCAAGGCAGGGAAAACAACTGTCATCCCCCCCCCCTTTGCAGATGACCTTAGATGTTCAAAATGCAAAGGAACAGGAAGCATGTACAACCCAGCAGCCCTTTTCTTCCTATATCCTAAATATCACAATACCTCACAAAAGGAAAATGTTATCAGTTTTCCAGTGAAGCCTTTCCTGAGCCAAGAGGAAACAACTAACTTACAAATTTCAAAACTGGAAGATTTAGAGCAAAACAGAGCAACATTTTATCTGTGTATGTACTCTATTTTCAATATCTCAGTTAAATGCTATGAACAAGGCTTGTTTCTCCTTTCTAAAAATGAACAGATTGTTCAGCTGTGGAAAAGCAGCACAGTTATTTATTTAGATTTCTACCCCGCCCTTCAGATGCAAACAGACCAGTTAAGAATGGTTTTCTCCTAGTGTAGCTGGCAACTCATTAACCACTGCAACAAAACGTGAATGGAGACAAAGCGATCATCATCCAAGGCAAACTCAATCTGAATGGGAAACCATGATGGGGTATGGAGAACACAAGAGCATGATATGGAATAAGAAAGGGATGTGGGGAGAAGGGAAACAAGGATCTATGCTAAGAACAAACCACACAGTACTTTTACCAAACAAACAGACTTTATTTCATCTACAAAAAGAGGATTCTCTATAGCCCAGTTCCTGTGAGATACTCCCAGAGTGGGAGCAGAATGATGGAAAGAGACAGCATCCTTGGCCTCCACTGAAGGTATCTGGAGATCAAAGCCTAGTGGCCTCCCTTTATTTCCAAAAAACCCCTCTCCATTCTACATAGTTCTGGGCAAAAGGGTCTTTCCTGGTCACTTTATGTTTCCCAGAGGTCGTGGTTGGATAAAGATGCCGAACTAAGTGGCCTTCTAACTGAGGGGTCTTGGAGCTGAGGCATAACAATGTCCAGATGTGGCCCGTTCATCTCAAAGCTACCTCATTTTAATGTGTTGGCTCCATGGATGAGCAGAAGCCTCTTGAGAGACCAGCAGGGAAGAGGACAAGCTAGCATTCTGCTCTAAGCCCCCAGGAAGAGGAGTGGGCAAAGGCAGAGGAGGCAAGGAGACATGGACACATGAAGAAAACAGCACCACACACTGGCCATAGTGTAGGCCAGACAGCAGTGAAGGCCAGAATGGACACTATCCACCATCAGCACCTGGGTGGGAAATGCCTGTTATGCAGGCATGCTGTCCACTTCTGAGATTCTGTGCCTAGCACAGACCATATGGAGATCCATCTGGATAAAAGCTCCCTGCCCAAACATTAAGGAGGTGCCACAGATTAATTCAGCTCATGTAGCCACAGGGAGCTCAGAACTGCTCAGACAGCTAAAGGGAGCCCCCCCAACTACTTTCCCACCCGCTGTGTCCCATTCCCCTAGCTGCAACCAGGCTCTGCATCCAAGGTGAGTCTCAGCGCTGGCCATCCAGAAGCCAAGCCTTGCCAGCCTGGTTTGTTCAGTCGTGCCGGGAGTAGAGGCAACTGCCCAGGTTGTCTGGCTAGAGTGGCCCAGGGGCCAGGAGTACCTTAGCTCACTCTCCCTGTACAGACAAAAACACAGTCAGCAAGCGAAGGGTTAGTGTAGCATGATGGACATAAAACAAAAAGCATAGACAAATTCATACATGCTCAGTCTAAGCAAAAGATGGTCACCACAGCACAAACACATTTGTAGATACTGGCGCTGACAAAAGCCAATGCGTCAACACAAAGCAGTTGCACACATAAACTCTCACACCTATCTCACAGTATCATCTTCTTCGTAAAAATCAACCCCAAAGTGAAGCCGGGCAAAACAGTAGATTCCCCTACTGCTAGCTTGGAAAACATGTCATCGAGAAACTTTCTGCAGATCCAAATAGTGGGTCCAGTAAGCACTTTTGTTCAGGTACTTGTAAGAGAGCCTGCTTCTATTTTCCCAAGAGTGATGCAATGAATCAAGAGCAATGGGCTGTTACTCAGCAAAAAAAGAC
>NW_015398582.1:22451-26190 GCF_001527695.2 Protobothrops mucrosquamatus
TTCGAACAAGATTGTTCTATGAGTAAACCAGGGAGAATCCACCTGTCAATCTTATTTGCTAAATGTGATGCATCCAGTTAGTATCCAAGTTGGAAAAAAATATGGAAATCAGCCAGTTCAGCAGTGATATATCAAGTTATTGGGAGTAAGGCTGGGTTGAGTTGTTTGGAAAGAGGGGAGATATAGGGAAGCCCTTGCATAGTCAAAGTCAATAGAAGGGAGGAGAATACACAGCTGCATCCTTTTCAAACATGGTTTTTTCTACAGACACAATTAATTCAATGGTACATACAAACAGACATTCATTGCAAAGTCATCTTAATATGTTCCAAGAAACTTAGGTACATTCAGATATGTACACAGAGTCAAACAAACAAGGACAATGGTGCATGTGTCTATGATATCACAGCCTTTTCTTCACTTTGTTATAGCAGGCAGGCTCTATTGATAAGCACGAGGAAAAGGTGGGGAAAGCAACCTTAGGAAGGAAGAAGTGGCAAATGAAGGAGTCTTTAAGCATCATTTGTTCTTCTAGACACATCACTTAGTTCTACCCACAATTAGATTCTAACTATATTTTCACTGCTTCTGCAGTTCATCAGCTTTACTGTCATTTTCAGTATCCACTGAATCTCATTTTTCATTTTTAAGGGAAACAGCTGGCCACTTAGTTTCTTATTAGAGCATTGAAGAATAAAATATGTGGGCAGCACGTGCTAATAGCTCAGAAGTTAGAGGGAATCTTGAGGGGAAGAAATTTGGCCATCATAGCTCCATCTTAATGAACTCTTGATTTTGCTTCCTTGCCTTGCTACTTTTCTGACATTGTATATAGATTTGTGTTTACCTATTTTCTTTATTTGTATCCTGCCTTTATTATTTTTACAAATAACTCAAGATGGCAAACATATTCAATACACCCTCCTCCTTCTATTTTTCCCCACAACAAGGCCCCTGTGATGTGAGTGGGGCTGAGACAGTGACTGGTTCAAAGTCACCCAACTGGTTTTCATGGCTAAGGTGGGACTTGAACTCATGGTCTGCCACTTTCTAGCCTGGTGCCTTAACCACTAGACTAGGGGTCTTCAAACTTGGCCCTTTTATGACTTGTGGACTTCAACTCCCAGAATTCCTCCCTTCTGGGAGTTGAAGTCCACAAGTCATAAAAGGGCCAAGTTTGAAGATCCCTGCATTAGACCAAACTAGCTCACACAACTAACCTATGCTAACAATACTAAAATATCATGACTATTCAGGTTCATTGAGTCACATCTCTTAACTACCAGCAGCCAAACACTCTTCCTCACGCTGACACTTTTGAAAAAAAAGTGATGAGAGTCTACTTAGCTAAAGTTCATCAAAGACTTCTTTCTCAAAGTTTATAGAATTTCCTCTTGACTTCATTTAAGCCAAGGGTAGGCAATATGGTGTTTTCTGAGTGTTTTGACTAGAACTCTCATCATATCTAAGTACTATACATACATCGATGCTTCTTGGAATGTAGTCCAAAATATCTAATGACCACTGTTCTCCAGGTCCATGAATCTTTAAGTCTGCGGTAACCCGTTTCTTTTACTTAGCTCAATAGAGCTCCTTACCGCATTGGATAAATTGGTGACGGCATTCTGAAAACCCTGAATAAGCAAAATTTTTGTTTTTGTACCTCAATATTCAGTGCAAATGTAAGCAGTTTCCCACAATATATTATCCAGTCAAAATTGGCCTTTCTAATCATATAAATGCAGCATCCTTAAAAGTGGAGCTCAAACCATTCAGTTACTTTCTGATTTGCTGGTATGAACGTTGACCCTCGAAATGGAAGTTGGCATATTAATCAGCAAAGCAACAGTAAGAATTGCTTTTATGATGTCAGATCCCGACAATGTTGTTTCATTCTCTCTGAGGTCTGTATCTGACTGTGATCTGAAAGCCAATCTTTAATATTGCTGTTAAATGATATTTAGAGAACCAGTTTGATGTAGTGGTTAAGGCATCAGGCTAAAAAGTGGGAGGACATGAATCCTAGTCCCACTTTAGACATGAAGTCACCTGGATGATCTTGAGCCAGTCATTATGTGGCTCATCTGATGCCAGCTGCAAAGCACAGGCAATTTGCTGCAAACTATCAAGAAGTCCAGGCAGCTGGTCACCCTTCGTAAAACAGGATTAGCCTTCTCCTGGTACTTCAGGAGTGTTTGTAGGGCAGAGTAGCTGCATGCTGAAAGCCCCAAAAAGTTCATATCTCTCCACCATGCAATAAGAAAAATGTGCGTGTGTGTGTTTTTCTTACAAAGTTCTCTGTCCTTCCTTTCTCATCTCAATCCAAAAACAGTCATCTCTATTGAAGTGTGATTTTGCCAGAAGGAAACATGGATTTATAATACCTTTTATTTGCAGTGTCCTGGGTATATGCTCAAAATCAGCTGGGTGGTGGGAGTGTAAGGCTCGTGAATTCTATAAAATGATTTGATCGTGGATGAGAGGGCTAACCCTATTATCAAAATCTGGTTGGGCGAGTGGGGTGCGCGTGGGGATGCTTGCAATCAGGCTGCATTCGTGTCTCTTGTAAAGCACCCTGGTTTAAAAAGTAACTCTAGGAGATGAAACAATACAACAGATATGTAGAACATTGCTGGTGGAAAACAAAGAGCAAATGCACTCCAACATAGGAGAGAGCCTTTATTAGGAATTATTTTGTGGCAGTAAGAGCAACAAAGAGGCCTCATTTCCCTTATTGCAGCCACAAATAGCCAGCTAAGGGCTCTGTTTCAAGTGACCAGGTCCTTGTAGAAAGGGACCAGGAGAACCCCTGTGGGACTGCTATGAGAGTTATTCTAAGCATCTTTTGGACTTTGCTTTAAGTTGGACTGAAGTTGGATGGATCCTGTGGGAATGACTTAGGCACGTCTTTACTTAATTATCTGGGCAGAGGTTCGGCTAGTTGGTCCTAAGAAAGTAGATAGGGTCCTTGAAATTCTGAGCTCTCTCCCCTGTGTAATAATAATAATAATAATAATAATAATAATAATAATAATAATAATAATAATAATAATAATAATAATAATAATAATAATATAATAAAGTTGGAAGGGACCTTGGAGGTCATCTAGTCCAACCCCCTGCTCAGGCAGGAAACCCTATACCATTTCGGACAAATGGCTGTTCAGTCTCTTCTTAAAAACTTCCAGTGTTGGAGCATTCACCGCTTCTGGAGGCAGGTTGTTCTACTGGTTAATTGTTTTAACTGTCAGGAAGTTTCTCCTTAGTTCTAGGTTGCTTCTCTCCTTGATTAGTTTCCATCCGTTGCTTCTTGTCCTGCCTCCAGGTGCTTTGGAGAATAGCATGACTCCCTCTTCTTTGTGGCAGCCCCTGAGATATTGGAACACTGCTATCATGTCCCCCCTCGTCCTTCTCTTCATTAAACTAGACATACCCAATTCCAGCAACTGTTCCTTATATATTTTAGCCTCCAGTCCCCTAATCATCTTTGTTGCTCTTCTCTGTACTCTTTCTAGAGTCTCAGCATCTTTTTTACATTGCGGTGACCAAAACTGGATGCAGTATTCCAAGTGTGGCCTTACCAAGGCATTGTAAAGTGGTATTAATACTTCACGTGATCTTGATTCTATCCCTCTGTTAATGCAGCCTAGCACTGTGTTGGCTTTTTTGGCAGCTGCAGCACACTGCTGGCTCATATTTAAATGATTGTCCACTAGGACTCTGAGATCCCTCTCACAGT
>NW_015398582.1:26572-28928 GCF_001527695.2 Protobothrops mucrosquamatus
ACCAAAACTGGATGCAGTATTCCAAGTGTGGCCTTACCAAGGCATTGTAAAGTGGTATTAATACTTCACGTGATCTTGATTCTATCCCTCTGTTAATGCAGCCTAGCACTGTGTTGGCTTTTTTGGCAGCTGCAGCACACTGCTGGCTCATATTTAAATGATTGTCCACTAGGACTCTGAGATCCCTCTCACAGTTACTGAACCAATGACCCTCCTTTTTGGTCAAGGCCTCCTAGGAGATGACATGTGGCTGGGTCCAAGAGGTGCTTAATGCCACTTTGTGGAAGTGGGAGAGGGAGGGTATATGTGTTCTGCCTACTTGAAAGAGGTGGTGATTCACTACTTCCTTCTCAAGAGGTCAGCCATGAACTCAGTTGTATCTAATCCACTCCTTTTAAGGAAGGTTGTTGAGAAAGTGTTTTTTAATTTCATGCAGGATCCAATATGGGTCAGTCACTGGGACTAGGGATTTAGTTCTCCGAGCTTTCAGACTTGTGCTAAACCCTTCTTTTTAATTTCATGTTTTTTTATTAATTGTACATCTGTATAGTATATCCCAGGATGGTCACAAAGGAGTATTTTATATAATACAGGCAGCCACAAAAAAATTTCTAATGAATAAATAAAATTTGAGTCTGAATGACCAAGAACTGGGAAAGAAAGATCAGTGATAGAAGTTATCCAAAGAATCAGTGCCAATGCTATGCAGTTCAAGAATCGTGAATACTGTATTGAAAACCTTTCATATTAAATAAGAGAAATGCATGGCAAATGATATCTCTTTTTGTTTCTTTTCCTATTTGTGGATTTTTATTCCCTGACAGATATAATCTGATTTTGGTTGGGAATTCTGACTTATCATACACTGTAATTTGCCGGTACAGTAATTTTGTGACCTCTTGATGTTTTGGACTTCCATAAACCTCAGCCAGTATGATCCATAATCTCAAATCATAATATTTGCAATTCAAAATAATTGTTGGGTCCCAGTCCTTAATCTAGAGCAGGGGTGTCAAACTCAATTTCATTGAGGGCCGCATCAGCATTGTGGTTGCCCTCAGGGGGCTGGGTGGGTGTGGCCAGGTTGAGTGCGGCCTACTGGGTGGGCCTGGACAGAGTGGGTATGGCCTACTGGGTGGGCATGGCCAGCTCTACATCGTTCGTGTCAAGGGTGCCTGTGGGGGCCTGGGCAGGAGTGGGATAGATCTGAGGGTCTCTGGCAGAAGGGGGTGGGACCAGGGCAAGTGCCAAGGCATGGTCCACTGGAGGAGCCTCACTGTTCCTCTCAGGCCATGCCGGGGGGGGGGGGCTTATGGAGCTAAGACTGAATGCGTTTCAGCATATATGACCACCACAAAATTGTGCATTGGCTCCCGGCTGGCTTGGGCCAGGGCCAAGGCAGAGGGGGCCGTTCCCTCACTGTTTCCAGGATGGCTTTGCGGGCCGCATCCGGCCCCTAAGCCTTATGATTGACATGTCTGATCTAGAGCTTTTAAGGAATGCAGAAGAAAAGATGAAACAAAGCTTTAATCCTTAATACTTTAAACAAGTAACCTATGTGCGCTTAATTTGGCCTGGGATACAAATTGATATTATATGTTTGTTCACATGCAAAGATACCCACACATTTCTAGATTGAAATGGCTCATTTAGTCATAGTAATGTTTTTGTTGGCTCCCTCTACTATTATCAGGCATGTTAAGATTAAGACAGTTTATCACGCTTGAATTCAAACCAGAATATAGCACCACAGTTTTATAGATATCTGGATTTCTTTTCTTTTTAGTTTGGAATGTGAGGTTTAATGAAAATAATGCAGGAACTAAACTACAAGAGCAAAGGAGGAGAGCTAGGGTGGGATTGATATGGGAGATGACAGGCTTGCAAGTGGGTGGATGGGTGGAATGGTAATACCTACCTCTGTAATTTTTTTGCCTCACAACCACAATCTTTAAGAGTGATAGCAGGACTGTAGGGGTAAAAAAAGAGACTGCAACAAAGGAGGGTGTAGCAGAATAAATGACATCAGAGTATAGGAAGCTGCAACGGGTTGAGAGTGCAGTCAGGGCTGTGAAAGGGAAGGCGCTATGAAGTGTGGAGGAGAGTGAGATTGGGATCAGGATGAAGGGGCTCAGGAGGGATTTAGTGGTGCATAATTGGGGATTATGACTGGGGATTAGGGAAAATGATGATCCCAGCACAATGGCCCCTGCACCCCACTCCACGGCCCCGTGGCTACTTACACGTGCAGCGAGAGGGCACGGCCCCGGTACAGGCTGAAGGCACTGCCGTAGGGGTCGCTCCCCAGAGACAGGCTGTCCTCGGTCCCCGGGGCCACACCAATCAGCTCCGCCCG
>NW_015398583.1:0-2236 GCF_001527695.2 Protobothrops mucrosquamatus
CCCACGGTCTCGCAGGGCAAGGCCGCCTCTCTGCGGCAAGAGAGCCGCCTCTCCCTGGGAGACCCGCCTCGCCTGTTTTTGCCTTTTTCCCACGCAGCTGCGCGGGCACGAACCAAACAGAAGCAGCGCCGCCGCCGCCGCCGCCGCCGCCGCGGACTCCGACCGGCCCCGCGCTGCGCCCCCTGGAGGTTGCAGGCCGATGGTTCCTCCCCTCCGTCCCTTGGCCGGGTGAGGAAGCCGTAGGGAAGAGGAGGCGAGAAGGCACCGCCAGCCGCCCCAGCCCCGGTTCCAGTGCGCGCTGCTTGGCTTACGCCTCCCGGTAAGGGGAGCGATTGCTAACGCCCGGCCAGCGTTTTTCCTCTGGGTCCAAATCGTGAACGAGAGAAATCGGGGACCGGGTCCTTCGTCTCTCCGCCTGGAATTGCTCTTGGGGTGCAAAAGGTAGAAGGCAGGCCGTGTTTGTAGCACCCCGCTTTGCGTCTTAAGAAGACAGAACTCTTGGAATATTCCTTCCAACAGGCATCTTTATTAAGAGAAAGCTGGTTGCAGGCGTTCTAGGCAGGACTTGGGGTCCAAGCTCTCCCGTTCAAGGTTTTAAGGCAGTGGTTCTCAACCTTTTTAATGCCGCGACCCCAACCGGTCGTAAGTCGAGGACTAAACCGGTCGTAAGTCGAGGACTAAACCGGTCATAAGTCGAGGACTAAACCGGCCGTAAGTTGAGGACTACCCAACCGGTCGTAAGTCGAGGACTTTCCCTGCCCGGGAGCGCCGCACGTGCGTGGTTCCGCCCCCTGCACCGGCCGAGGCGTAGCTGGCAAGCGGCAGAGATGGAGCAGGCCGACCACCAGCTGGCCCAGCCCAAGGGAGGTAAGGCACCCGCCGGAAAAGGGAGAAAAAAATGGTGGACAAAAAAAATGGACAAAAAAAATGGTGGACAGCCTTGCTTGGCGACCCCCATAAAATGGTCGATCGACCCCAAATGGGGTCCCGACCCACAGGTTGAGAACCACTGTTTTAAGGGATCCCCCAGTAGCCCCGCCCCGTCACCCCCTTCTTCCAGCGACAGTCCCAGGCATTACATTCCCACCCCCTTTTCCTCACTGGGGAGGGAAGACTTCAGAAAGGATTACATGAAAGGTAATGGCCCCATTGTTATTGTTAGTCCTTCTGGTGATATCCACATCCAGTCCCTTGAAGTCTACTGAAGGAAGTGAGGGCCATAAAGCCCCTTTGTTCACCCCCTTCCCTTCATCGTATGACAGAATCCAGAGAAGGCAGAAATGGGGTTTTCCATAGTTGATAACTAGAGATGAAATATAATTGGATTCTGACATCCTGTTTGGGTCTGCCCGGATCTTGACAAGAAGGCATACCCACTTAAGTGAGACGACAGCTGAACCATCAACTAGGCCAGTGGTGGCGAACCTATGGCATGGGTGCCAGAGGCGGCACTCAGAGCCCTCTCGGTGGGCACGCGCGCCGTCGCCCCAGTCCTAGGCCTTCAGCTGGGTTTTATAAAACCTTTTCACTTTAGGCCTCCACTGCCGTGTGCAAAAAAAAAAAAAGGTTCAATCAGTCAATTTCAACTTCTCGCGGGGGAAAAAAAAAGTTCTTGCAAAGTTAGAATTGATTGAACTTTTTAGTCCCACCCAGTCTGCCGTTACCACTACAGCCCACACCCACCCAATGGGCCACACCCACCCGGCACTCGACAATGCATTAGTGGGTTTTGGGTTGCAGTTTGGGCACTCGGTCTCTAAAAGGTTCGCCATCACTGAACTAGGCATCTGCATGTTGCATCGGAAGTTGTGAAGCCATCCCTATGGATAGCGTATGGTTCCTTTATTACAGGGGTAGTCAACCTTGGCTCTTTTATGATTCGTGGACTTCAACTCCCAGAATTCCTGAGCCAGCTGTGCTGGCTCAGGAATTCTGGGAGTTGAAGTCCACGAGTCATAAAAGAGCCAAGGTTGACTACCCCTGCTTTATTATGTGAAGCCACAGCAATTTGTTTGAAATAAATAACAAACTAATGGTCAGATATGGCGGGAGCAGAGGACCATATCAAGTTAGGGGAGCACGCACACGCTATTTACAAGCTTGTGGGTGCTCCGGTCCTCTGGCCTCCACTCGGTCCCCAGGAGACTTAGACCCTCCGGCCCGGGACCACCGGCTGATGTTATGTAATGCCAGGTCCGTGATTAATAAGGCCCCCCTCATACAAGACCTTATTTTA
>NW_015398583.1:5278-6905 GCF_001527695.2 Protobothrops mucrosquamatus
TTATTTAGGGACGATTTTAAGTATAATTTTAATTGGAACACAGCCTCTAATATTTGGTTTTTAATTTGGTTTTAGAAGGGTTTTATTTTTGTATATTGTTATTGTATCTGTTTTTAATATGCTGTGCACCGCCCTGAGTCCTGCGGGAGAAGGGCGGTATAGAAATTAAAATAATAATAATAATAATAATAATAATAATGTTGCATGCTGTTTCCAGTTTATTTCAAGTCCAATCAAATCCAACTTCAGTCATTCCCAGCCTGACTCTTACCAGAAGTCTTGGCTGACTAGGAGCATTCTGCGTTGTAAGCCAACCTATCTGGAGATAAGCCAGGCTAGGGAAGGCTGTTCCAAAACATGGCTGGAGACTGGAGCTGTGCTGGTAAAAGCAACTGTGGCATCACCAAGTTTCTGTGGATGCTTTGATAAGTGAATGATCTAAGAGACACATGGTCAGAATCCACATCTAAGTTCCTGTCCCTATCAGCATTATTCCTCTGGGCAGGAGAAGCAGAAGCTGGCCCCACATGAACCCAGGGTGAAGTAGTGGACTTTGGCAATACATCCCGTAGACAGCAATAGCAGCAAAATTTTCGGTGGCAGAATTGGGAATGCCATGTACCTTTGTCTCCTAAAGTGGCCTGCTGGACTCATCATTGTAGATTCCCGATTCAACTACTAGGATCCAGTTTCTAGGCCAGTCAGTTTATCTCTAACAGAAAAAAGTATGTTACACATACACACACTAGGAGTCAGTATAGGACATGGAGTCTTTCTTCTTCTTCACTTCCTCTTTTACCATTTCAGATGTCAAGGCTCATGAGTAGTGAGTGGTGTTGTATGGAAAGAACAAGAAACTGCCCATGTTACTGAATTCTGGACCAGCTGCAACTTCAAAATGCTCTTCACAACAATCTCATGCAGAATGCAATACAGTAATCCAAATAGGAGGGAACTAAAGCACAAATCACTATGAGCAAAGTCTTCCAGTCCAGGAGTTGATGTAGTTGTACAACCTGTGCTAATATCCACCTAGACATGACTACTACCTGCTCTTCAAGGAATCACGATCCAGAAGGACCCCCAAATTAGGCACTAGCTCTGACTGGGACAAAGTTAAACACCTAGACAAAGTTAAACGTTTTAAAATCCCTGGAACTGGATGGGTCTTAAAACCCTCAGCCAATGATGCTAGGATTGAATATGCAAACTGTCACAGCTCCCTGGGAAACTATTGACAGCAACATCTATCAAATGTAGAGATGTTCCACTGGATCTCATTAGGATGTTACTAACACTGACTGGAAGTGGGCCCAGAGAAAGGAGAGCCATGTAACACTGTGCCTTTTACTTCTCAAAGCCAGCCCAGAGGGATACCAAGACTGATGACACTAAAAGCTACTGAGAGATCAAAGGAAGATGAATGCACTACTCCCAAGATGGGCTGACCAAAGGTCTTTAATTAGTACAACCATTACCATCTCAATCTATGGTCAGACCCAAATCCTGACTGGAAGGGGTCTAATATCCTTCTTCAGAGCCCATCTGGAGCTGCAGGCTTACCACCTTTTCAACAGAAAGGTGGAGACTGGATGACAGTTGTCCAGATCCATTGGATTCAGAAATG
>NW_015398584.1:0-6905 GCF_001527695.2 Protobothrops mucrosquamatus
AGGGCAGCCGAGTCCCAGCCGAGCGCCCTCCAACCCCCCCCCCCTCTGAGCATGACTAGGAGGAGGGCAGAAGGCAGTGTCCACCCTATCTGAAGGGCATCAGCCTGGGAGGAAAGGCGCCCGTGCTGAGAAATGTGCCAAAGGATATTTTTTTACCAAGGTCACCCTGTAAACGTGAAGTAACTTCTCGGGGCCAGAACAGAATCCACGGAGGAGATTGGCCACCCCAGGTCCAATTCAGGCATCTTGTTTAGGCTGACTGAGTAGCCCGTGTTGCTTCAAGAGATTGTTCAGCCTTTCAACCTCTATTTCCTGTTGAAGAAAAAGAAATCAGGTGGTTTCTTGTGTCCCTCAGGCCTCGGATGCAAGTTTTTTATCAACAGCCCTTTTCCAATTTGGGGGGAAAAAATCAGATGAACAGAAGAAGGAAAGTGGAATTTAAAAGCTCTGAAGGAAGCCTACGAGCAGTTATCTCTTAACTATTAAATAAAAATATGACATCTGAATTCTCAGTTATCATTACTGATTCTTTTCCTTTCCTTTCTTCCTGGCTACATTTTATATTTGATGGGGGAAAAAAAAGAGGGGTTCTGGGCACTTCCAAGAGCAGAGTCAAAGCCGTGCCCTTACATTGGAATAAATTTAGTGGCAAGTAGGCTAGAAATCCTGTCGTTTCGGCTGGGTCAGGGCAATCCTCTTGAAGGAATTAAAAACTTACCTTCTCTGCACAGCTGCTTTCCAGCTGCTGGACTTTGGCACTCAGCTGTACATTGGCTTGCTTCAGTTTGGAGATCTGCTGTTCTGAGCGGGTCTTCACTGATAAGATGATTCCTGCAGATAGAATTGAAGGACAGAACAGTTCCCAAAACTATCAGCCAAGCCTGGGGGCCACCTAAAAATTAGCATTGCAAAACATTTACAGTAAACCTCCTGCTTAGGAAGGCATGGCAGAAAAGGGAACGGAGGGCTGGAATGGTATAAACATTGACAAACTTGGAGGCTAACTTAACACTTTCTAGTTCTTTTATCAGTTCTCAAAAAGATGGAAACTAATCCAGGAGAGAACCAACTTAGAACCAAGGAGAAATTTACTGACAGTGAGAACAATTAACCAGGGCAAAGGCTTCCTTCAGAAACGGGGTGGGTGGGGGGGTGGGTGCTCCAACACGAGGTTTTAAAAAGAGATTGGATACATTTGTCTGAAATGGTATGGAGTTTCCTGCTTGAGCAGGGGGTTGGACTAGAAGACCTCCAAGGTCCCTTCCAGCTCTGTTATTCAGGGGTCTCCCATAGGATCAGGCCTCTGAGAGCCCACCCCTTGAACCAACGGCCTTGGGCAAAGCGGGGGGGGGGGTATTTAAAGGCAGTCTTGGTAGACAGGAGGGGAGAAGGGAAAAAGTTCTAGAGAAGGAGCTTTCACTCAAAGTGTCTCAGTCATCCTTGGATAAAGAGGACACGGTTCTTAGAGTTTAATTCCCATCCTGCTTCCAAGACGTACCATTGATGATCCTGGCCACTCGCCACAGCCTGAGCAGGATCAGCAGGCCAAGCGCTTCAAACTGATGCTCCTGAAAGAGGACCACGATGTCCAGGATGAAGGAGACGACCACCACCAGGGCGTCCAGGACTTCGAACTTGTGGTGGAAGAACTCCAGGCGGTAGGTGAAGAGCTTGAAGCTGACTTCCACCAGGAAGAGGGACAGGATGGAGAGGCTCAGGTAGTGAAGCACCTGGGGGGCACAGAAGGGGCCGCGGGTAGCTGAAAAAGCCATCCAGGACACAGCGGGGGGGGGGGTTGGGGGATGACACAACCTTCTGGCTGATCTTAAGGCCGCTCCTGCCTGGAGAGTCTCCTCAGTTCACCCATTTTTCACCTTTGGTGCGATCTCCTCTTTGTCGGGATGAATGATCTTCAGATCCAGAAGCAGCTCTCCCAGCACCAGCACAGCATCCAAGATCACCAGGCAAACCACCAAGATCTGGGAGGATAAGGGAGAGCATTCGGGTAAAAACAATAACATGTTCCTGGAAATCCATCACCAGAGGTTGAGGTCGGCTCCCGTTTATGTTAGCAGTGAATATAACCGAAGTCCAACACACAAGTCTTGGCTGGGGAATTCTGGGAGTTGAAGTCCACACATCTTAAAGTGGCCCAGACTGAGAAATGCTGGTTAAAGCATTGGATTCCTGGCTGGAAAACCAGGAATGATAACCCAACTCAGATAAGCAAGCTAACAATAAACAACAACCCAAGTCCACTCCCATCAACTCTCATCTGACAGGGCAAACCACTAATCTATAGAGAGCAAACCCTACTCCTTTACTAGCACTGATGATGATACCTAGTTTGGTAATGAAACATCTACAAGAAAGCAACCAACCTCAGAGAGCAGCAAGGACCCCACAGTGATAAACCTGATTGAAAATCTGCACACAACCATGGGATGCCATAATTTACTTATACGGTTTATTAAATAAACCAAGACTGGCTAAGTTCACATGGCTAATTATAGCAGAACGTGATCTTTGGGGTTTTGGAGAAGCACGTGGCAGAAACCATACCTGGGATTTGGATACTACTGTCCATGAGTTAACAAACTCTGCAGATCCAATCCAGTGAAGATTGACCAACAATCCATGATTAAGACCAAGTGGAACGACACAGCGCCAGAATCAAGCAACGAGGTGGCACTCAAGATTATCAGTATCGCTCTTTGCTCGTGTGACAACCAAACTCCTATGAGGGAGCCCGTGGTGACCATCATCTGAAGAGTCCCCCACCCATACCTGGAACTTGTGGGAGTGGAACAGCCTCTTCATGACATCTCTGAAGGTTGGACGCCTGGGTGCCGATTCGACTTTCACCGCAACCTCGGGTGCCTTCCCTTCTCCTTCCTCTTCCGTCTCCTCCTCCTCCCATTTCTTGTAGTCGTTGTTCCACTGGGCAGTGTCATCTCCCACCACCGTGAAGTGCTTCAGATACATCGACATGGTGGTCGCTCAAAAGTACATCACCTCCCAGAGAACAGCTGCAGAAGCAGATCACAAGCCATCCTGGTTAGTCAAGACTCAGTCAGTCACCTTCCTAGGAATGCATTCATGGACAGATAAAAAGAGGAAGAAAGGAAGGATCACGCCGCTAAAGTGATCGTTTTTCAGGGCTCTCCGTAGTTGGCCACTTTAAGACTTGTGGACTTCAACTCCCAGAATTCCCCAGCCAGCATGAATTCTGGGAGTTGAAGTCCACAGGTCTTAAAGTGGCCAAGATCGGAGACCCCTGATTTAGGTTACTGAGTCCAGGTCCTTACTCAATGCAGAAAACCAAATGTAGGGCACCTCCCCAGCAGAAAACAACAGCCCAGGCTCTGCTCAAAGACACCCACCCAGAGTCGTTGACAGTCAGATAACATACAGTTTTAACAAATCATCCTCACCATCACCAGGAAATTTGCTACTTCCCTAATTAACTATTCTACCCTTGAATCACTATTGAAAAAAACCCTGGAATTATGTGCCTTTTTTTAAAAAAAAGAAAGAGGGTTAAGAAACCAAGAGAGATAAAAGAAGGGATCCTTTTAGAGGAAGCAGTGTGAAAATGCTACCTTCAAGAAGAAGAGAATTAATATAACAACCACACAGGAAGCCAGCCCTGATCCTCAGAGCATCCCCAAAGCCGTCTCCCTCTTACCGTGTCTTAAGCTCTCTTTCTCCGCCGGCCCAGCCCGTTTCTCTCCTGCCAAGGAAGCCCAAGCCAAGCCTGAGGACCCCGAAGCCCGCCCCGGAGAGTCGTCTGCCCTGCTAGAGAGACTTTTGTAGGAGAGGCAAAGGAGAACAAGAAAACCCCCACGTTTCCTGTTTGCTTTATTTTGCATAAGACATTTCTGTCGCAATCTTTTCTGCCAATCAAACTCTGGGAGGGTGAAGGAGAGGGGAGAGCCCACCCGGGGCTAGCCAACCACTGCCATTAGGCAAGTTCTCTGTGTTTGTTGTGGGTACAAACCATGGCTAGGACAGTTCTCCTTGTCCTTGGCTGGGGTGGCATCTACCTGACGCATGAGGAACCCCGATGGAAAGCTCCTGCAGAAGGAAGACCCGTGGGGAGGGGGCAGGACTTGCTCAAACTAGCCCAAAGTGCCACCAATTGGATTTACTACGACCAGAGTCAGCTCTGGTTGAGAGAAGCAGCAGTTGGCACAGATATTTGCTCTGTTTATGGTACCATACCGGTCAAATAAATTCCAGTCAATGCTGGTTTATGATCCTGCTGGTAAATAGCTTCCAGGTGATTGGAAGAAGAGCTTTGCGTGGCTATGCAGAGATCTCCGACCTAATCATAATCTAAACAGGATCAGGAGTTACAACCCTCTTTATTTGCTGCCCAGAAGGGGTTATTGTGAATACTGTCTAGCAACAAACAGCCTCCTTTTTCTTTAGGGGCTGCCGAAGCAGCCAGGAATTCTCTTGAAACACTCAAGGTTATTGCAAAACGCCGGCGTTCTATTTTTAAGCATGAAGAAATACCTCTGATGTTTCTCCCAAAACAAATTGCAAATAGTCTCGTTCTTTCTTCATAGAGTGGCCCCTGTTCTTCCCTCCCCCCCACTCCTCCTGAACTTGAACGTGTTGGACCAAACCGATGGGTGGGAACATCAGCTTAGGACAAGCTTACACAACTCGCAATCTTCTCCAACGGTTGTGTAGAAGAGAACGCAGTTCCAAGTTCAGCCCCGGAAATCAGGATTTTTACCTATTTATAGCAGCCAGCTCTTAAAATAAGACAGCTCCAAGAAGGAAAGTAACACCTGTTTCTTGTCTAAACCCAAAGTGGTTGAGTTCAAGAACCATCCTAAGCCATTAATCATGGATTACAAACAACAGTGGCTCGGTGGACAGCTGGTGCTTAACTCAGAATAAAATGTTGCGGCAGCGTCGTCTACTCCGGGAGTCTCCAATTAGTGCTCTAAGCCCCATGGAAAAAAAAGAAAGGGGGGGGGGGATAGCTGAGGCAGGAGAACATTGAGGTCTCCTGGGCATTAAAAAGCCCCTATTCTGGTTTGCTTGTTTTCTTGGAAAGTTGTAAGATTAACCCCATCCAAACTCTAAAGATGGAACCTTTCCAGGCATGAAACCATGAATGTTTCACCTGTCACCTGTCTGGAAAAGCTGGACTTCATTTTCAAGAAGGACTCTTGGGTCATCTGGCAAACTAAACCAGTTGATTGTGGAGAAATGTTAGCTTCCCACAAACCATCACTTAGCCATCTTTCATTCACCTGGGAAGAGAGGCAGAGCTGCTCTGCTCCTACGATGCTAAAAGGGGGAGGCCAAGACAGGCAGCCACCTGGTTGATAAGCGATGCTGCCTCCTGGTTTAACTATGATTTGTTGAATAAGCCACAATTCTCTGTCGAACCCAAGCAAATTGCTAATCGTACAATCTTTGGTCCCTCACAGTCACAATCCTGTGCTGCCTTCCTAACCTGGCACCTCCACATTCCAGAATTCCCCAATTTGGGACCCTGAGCCAAAGGCCAGGAGGCATCTCCACTGTCTTGTGAGTCCACCTCTCAGTTTTGCTGACCAAGCTTTGCTGACCGTAACATGTTCACGCCAGAGCACCGAGGAAACGCACTGAAGCTTGCAGAAAAATCTGCCTAGTTAAATATTCTCTGTCTTCCACTGAAACCAATTCAAGGGATTTATTTACTTTTCTTGCTCCTCCGTCTGCTCCTCCTCCAAGAAAGACCTTTCCCAACTTCTAGGATCTAGAAGACCCCTCCCCAACAACCTTCCTTACATTTCCGCCCTGGAATTTGGGGGCGGAGCCTCTTGCTTGCCCAGAAAACTGTCCCCCCCCCATCCTCAATTAAAATGCCTCTTTTTTTTTATGCTTTCAGCCATTCTTTGCTCTCCAGGCTCTTCCCCTTTTTTTCCCTTCCCTTTTGGCTCAACATAAGTCACTTTATCAAAAGTTGCACATGACAAAACATTCCACTTTTGGCCAATACTTCCCAGGGCTTAAGTAAACCCTTACCGACTCTGTTTCATAGTTCTGCTAACATCCTGTTGGAGGTCATTTGTATTAACACCTCTAAATAATCACCCAGCTTCCATCTCTATTCTCTGCCCTTTCTTTTCTTTTTTTAGTGAAAGGCCCTTCCGCGGTTCAAAAGGCAGCCCTTTTATTCTCTATTGATGTTGAAAAAAGTTCCTCTTTCTCTCATTTGAACAAGAAATGTGGGGGGCGCTTTTCCTCTCTGGGGAGGGCTTCGTTTTCAACGTGTAGCCAGAGCATTTACATTCCTGGAGAACAACGGCGTCTGCGACGACGTCCTGGCTGGTAGCACTGTGTCTATTAGAGTCGGGGGTCTCCAGACGTGGCAACTTTTAAGACCGATGGACTTCGACTCCAGAGTTCCCCAGCCAGCTGTTGGGTGGAGAATTCGGGGAGTTGAAGTTCACCAAGTTTGGAGACCCCCGAGGCAGACGAGGATGCGACGGCGGAATGGCCCGAGCTGCTTTCAGACGCGGGTCGTCATCCCGCCCGCCTCCGGACCCGCATCAGCCGCTTCCAGGCGACTGGAGGAGGCCTTCGCTCCGTCCGTCAGTCCGGCGGGGCCGAGCGGAGCGGAGGGGGCTTCGGCCCCCCAGCCGAGTTGGCGGGCTTGTTGCAGAGCCCCCCCCCTCCAGCCCGCCCCCCTTTGCTCCCCGGCTGCAGAGCGCGGAGCGGGCGGGAGAAGCGCCCCCTCGGCCCCGGGGCGCCTGAAACGCCCCCGCCCCCAAAAGCGGGGGGCTGGGCCCCTCGGCGTCGTCCCGGGGCTGCTCGGGGGGGGGGGCGAAGCGGAGCGTTCCGGGCAGCCCGGCCCCCTTGGCCACCCAGCCCTCCCCGCCCGCCGTCCCCCCCCC
>NW_015398585.1:0-6905 GCF_001527695.2 Protobothrops mucrosquamatus
AGAGGGGAAGAGAACCTGTGGCTCAGTGACTAAATCACTGCCTAGTATGTATAACTTTCCAGGTTCGAATCCCATAAAGGGTATGGCTAACTGATGAAGGCAAAAAAGCCAGAAATGGTCCATCTTAGTCTCCCAATTTAATTCTTTACTCTTTGTCAGAAAAAAAGAAATTTGGATATATATATATATATATATATATTGGTTGGGGACCCCTGCCCTAGTCAATTAGTGGAAAAGAGAGAAGCAACCTAGAACTAAGAAGAAATTTCATGTCAGTCAGAACAATTAATCAGAGGAATAGCTTGCCTCCTAGCATTGTGGGTGCTCCATCACTGGAGTTTTTCAAAAATACAGATAGCCCTTGACTTTCAACAGTTCATTTAGTGACCGATCAAAGTTACAACGTCATTGCAAAAAGTAACTTATGACCATTTTTCACATGCATGACCATGGCAGCATTCCCTGGTCACATGATGAAAATTCAGACGCTCGGCAAACTGACTCAGATTTATGACGGTTGCAGAGTCCTGGTGCCGTATGATGACCTTTTGCAACCTTCTGACAAGCAACATCAATGGATAAGTCGGACAATCACATCACTGACTTAACAACTGCAAGTTTTTCACTTATCAGCTATGGCAAGCAAGGTCATAAAATGGGACAAATTTCACCTAGCAACAATCTCACTTAGCGACAGAAATTTTGGACTCAATTGTGGTCATAAGTCAAGGACTACCTGTAGATTGGACAACCATTTTCCTGGGATTATATAAGGCAGGGGTGTCAAACTCGCCACGTCATGTGACGTGTCGCAATGTATCGCGACTTTTTCCCCCTTGACGGAGCTGGGGTGGGCACGGCTTCCATGTGACACATCGAGTCCATGGGCCGGCAGTTTGACACCCCTGATATAAGGTCTTCTGCCTTGACCAGGAAGTTGGACTAGAAGACCACTGAGGTCTTCTCCAGCCCTAGGATTTTATTTTAATGTTAATGCAGGGGTGTCAAATTCAATTTCATTGAGGGCCACATCAGCATTGCGGTCGCCCTCAGGGGGGCAGGGGTGTGTGGCCAAGGTGGGTGTGGCCTACTGGCTGGGCATGGCCAGCTCTACATCGTTCGCGTCAAGGGGGCCTGTGGGGGCCTGGGCAGGAGTGGGACAGATCTGGGGGTCTCTGGCAGAAGGGGGTGGGACCGGGGCAAGCGCCAAGGTGATGGTCCATTTCTTCATTCCTCACAAAGGGTGACACCTCCCCAGCATGCACCCAGGGGGCGGAGCTGACACGGCAGGGGCTGGTTCCTCGCTGTTTCCAGACGGCCTTGTGGAGCTAAGACTGAATGCGTTTCAGCATAGATGGCCACCACAAAATTGTACATTGGCTCCCGGCCGGCCTGGGCCAGGGCCAAGGCAGCAGAGGCCGTTCCCTCACTGTTTCCAGGATGGCTTTGTGGGCCACATGAAACCACTTCGCGGGCCGCATCCAGCCCCCGGGCCTTGTGTTTGACATATCTGTGTTAATGGATCCACAGAGTTATAAAAACATGTTGCATGAATTGCTTCTTGAATGAACTGAAAATTAACAGTAGGAACAGTTATGAAATAAGAAATGTAGTCTGTTATTGCTTCGTCTTTGAGCTTGGGACCAAAACAACCCCACTTAAAACCTGCTATCCGAATGATTAAGTTGATTGTGTTCTGGTTGTAAACTTGAAGCAAAAAAAAAAAAAATAATAATGCTTACAGTATACATGAATTATGGGTCGAGTTTAAGTTTGGGGCTGCAAATGTTTTGCATATTCGTTCTGTAATGTATTGCAGCAATGACAGCCTCTAACAGTTTTGGCTGATCTTGAAAAAGCAGGGGCGCGTCTGGCTGGCCCTCGGATGGGAGAGAATGAGGAAATCCTTTGTAATGTTACAAAGAAAAAAACATGGCCGAGTCTGCACAGTCACTCCAGGGAAGCTCTCCTTTGACTACTGCAGTATAAACGGTTCCAGCTGCAAAGCGAACTCTTCGCAATGGGGACCACGAACCAGAAGATGGCAGCAATGAAGTTCCAGTAGCCCTGGTTGGTTCTGCATTTTTGGCTAACAGGAAAAGCTAAGCTGGCTTAGCCCAAGAACAGAGAACAGAATAATAGAATAACAAGAGTTGGAAGGGGCTTCGGAGATCATCTAGTCCAAGCCCCTGCTCAAGCAAAGCACCCTATCTCATTTCAGTTAAACGGCTCTCCAAGATCTTCTTAAAAACCTCCAGTGATGGAGCATCCACAACTTCTGAAGGCAACTTCTGTTCCACTGGCTAATTGCTCTCATTGACAGAAACTTTCTCCTTAGTTCTAGGTTGCTTCTCTCCTTGATTAATTTCCATCTGTTCCTTCTTGTCCTGCCTTCATGTGCCTTGAAGAATAGTTTGACTCCCTCTTCTTTGGGGCAGTCCCTCAGATATAGGAACACTGCCATCAGTGTTCCCCCTCATCCTTCTCTTCATTAAAACTAGACATACCCAATTCCTGCAACCATTCTTCATATGTTTTAGCCTAGTTTTAGGTTAGATCTCTCTTTGATAATCTTCCAGGCATTACTTCTTATCTTGCCTTCAGCTGTTTGGGAGAACAGGTGGACCCCTTCTTCTCTGTGACAGCCCCTCAAATATCAGAAGACTGCTATTGTCAACACTGCAAATACTGTATATTCTTGCTTTGACAATGTGCAGAACTGTCTGGTATTTATATAGTTAAACCAGCAACCAAGAAAGAGGGAGGAGCATAAGGATAGCCCGGGAGAAAGAAACCGGAAGTAAATCACATCTTCCAAGTTGATTGGAAGATGTGAACCATGACCCTACCATAAGGGAGTGGAAAATGTTTGGAATGTTATGCGTAGCGGAAGAGAAGCAGATCTAAGCATTCTACCATGCTGTGCTGACGTATTGTAATCTTAATAAATGCTTTTAGCCCTTCTATTCATTAGACATATCTAGTTCCCACAACTGTTCATCATAAGGTTGAACCTCCTTTCTCCTAATCATCTTGAAACATGCCCACATCAATCTGTGCTATCCACAGTGGGGATTCAGATTGAGCAACATTTTCTATTTCAGAATAGCCAAACTCATTCCCCTGGGTTTCATAAGCATCTAGCAGTGATTAGAAGGCAGTATTGCAGGCTGAATTGGGCTCATGGCCAGGAGTTCGATCCCGACCGGCTCAAGGTTGACTCAGCCTTCCGTCTTTCCAAGATCCTTAAAATGAGGACCTGGATTATTGGGGGCAATCTGCAGACTCTAAACCACTTACGGAATTCTGTAAAGCACTATAAGACTATGTAAGACTAAATAGCCACTATGTCATGCTTCCGACAGATGAAACTCTTCAAAACACAAGAAGCAATGGGTGGAAACTAAGCAAGGAGAGAAGCAACCTAGAACTAAGGAGAAACTTCCTGACAGTGAGAACAATTAACCAGTGGAACAACCTGCCTCCAGAAGCGGTGAATGCTCCAACACTGGAAGTTTTTAAGAAGAGACTGGGCAGCCATTTGTCTGAAATGGTATAGGGTTTCCTGCCTGAGCAGGGGGTTGGACTAGATGACCTCCAAGGTCCCTTCCAACTTTACTACTACTACTACTACTACTACTACTACTACTACTACTACTACTACTACTACTATTATTATTATTATTATTATTATTATTATTATAACTTTGAGGTATTGTTTACCTTAAAGAATCTTTTATTTGAGAAACAAAGTATCGGCATTACATAGTTAAAGCCAAAAACTGAATTCCCCTCCCCTGGGCACAAAGTAGTAAAGCACAATTCCCTCCTTCAATTAACAGTCATAAATCACATTTCCCAATTATCTTGAAGCACAGGCTTTCTCCCCAGCTCTCCAGCCCACCAAATCTTTATCAATTCTGGGCGCAGTAACCTTGGGTTCCCATGGCTGAGTTATTGTTGTTATGACTAGCTGGACTCTCATCCACATTCCCCCTCCCAGCATCAACGGACTCTAAAAGCAACAGAGAAAAGATGGCTACATTTCCATCCAATGTCAAAGCAAGAACATCCGATGTTAGCAGCATTGGCACACTATAGAAGACTATATAACCACTATATAAGACTAAATGCTATTGTTATTTCTTTTCCTCTGGCTGATGGGAGGCCATGCTAGCTGTGAAAAACCAGGAACAATTCTTCACCCGCAAGTATGGAAACTAAATCAGCTCTCTTCATCTGAGTGGGGAGACACACAAGGATGGAGGAAAGCCGTTCCTGACACTTTTCTGAATCCAGCAAATAAATGTGTTGGAGTTTAAAGAAAGCAGTGTTTCAAAGGGTTTCGAACCCTAACCCTTATCTCCTCTAAAGCAATAAATATGCCAAGCACCCCCGGCTAATGCCTTAAAAAAGAGGGGAAATTGTGGATTTGTAATTGTAGAGGTGATAAAGGTTCACATTGGTACAGCTTAGTCTTCTTTACGTGATTTAATTTTGATTAAAAAAAAAAATTCAACCCATCCACCCGTCATTCTTCAATCCAGATTACTCAGTCAGCTTTCCAGGAATGTAGACGATTTAACAATAAATTTACTTTTTAAATGAGTTCTTAGAATTTGTGACTTCCTGTTGGCCTTTCTAACCACTTACTTCTTTTTCTCGTATGTTGAGGGCTTAATTATTTGTTGTTGTTTTTCTAGCTCCAGATTGGCTCTTTCTAAATGTTTGCTTTGTGGCTAGTTTATATACAAACAAACAAGCCTCTATCATTGAGTTCATTAGGTTGGCTTCAAAGAAGCATGAATCACCGAAGCTGTGAATAATTAGTTGTATAAACTGGAGTCATCGTATGGGGGGAAAAAGTACTATTTTCTAGTTTAGGAGATTCAATAGTGCCTAATTTGGGCTAGTAGACATAACAGCTTTTGGTTCAAGATTAGCTTCCAGAAAGGAAGAGTTTTTCCACTTCCCAGATAGTTTCAACTGAAGGTTGTGTATTGGTCACTCAGAAAATAATGGGGAAATAGTAAGGTTTACAGAATACAGAATAATAGAGTTGGAAGGGACCCTATACCATTCCAGACAAAGGGCTGTCCAATCTCTTCTTAAAAGCCTCCATTGATGGAGTACCCTCAACTTCTGAAGGCAAGCCATTCCACTGGTTGATTGTTTCTCACTGTCAGGAAGTTTCTCCTTAATTCCAGGTTGCTTCTCTCCTTGATTAGTTTCCATCCATTGCTTCTTGTCCTGCCTTCTGGTGTTTTAGAAAATAGGCTGACCATCCCTCTGCTTCGTGGCAACCCCCTCAAATATTTGATGTGTAGTTTGATATGTAGTGACCACCACACATGTCAAAATAGATCTGAGATTTTTTTTTTTAAAAAAAACCCTCTGAGGACAATTATGGGGAATTTTCAGTGGGAAAAAGGCCATTCACACAATCTTTGTGAAATTGTCTGTTCTTTATTCATTTGTGTGGTGACTGCTTTCCTTTGTATGTCAAGAAGAATAGAATAGAATAGAATAGAATAGAATAGAATAGAATAGAATAGAATAGAATAGAATAGAATAGAAAATATGGAATAGAATGGAATGGAATGGAATGGAATGGAATGGAATAGAATAGAATAGAATAGAATAGAATAGAATAGAATAGAATAGAATAGAATAGAATAGAATAGGAGCTGGAAGGGACCGTGGAGGTCTTCTAGTCCATCCCTCTGCTCAAGCAGGAGGACCTGTCCTATACCATCTCAAACAGGTGATTATCCAGTCTCTTTTTAAAAACTTCCAGCGATGGAGCGCCCACGATTTCTGGTGGCAAGCTGTTCCACTGGTTGATTGTCCTCTCTGTCAGGAAGTTTCTCCTTAATTCCAGGTTGCTTCTCTCTTTGATCAGCTTCCAACCATTGTTTGACCAGGCTACCATTTGAAACCATGGTGCCGGCACAGCTAAGGGTGATTTTTAGGGTGATGCAATTTTCAGAAATGATTCAGAAGAAATCTTTTAGACGTTGCATGAGACCAAGCACCACCCTTTCCCTGAAAGGACTCTGACTTTCTTCAGATTCCTGCAGAGTCTGAAATGAAAGATGGAGTTGATGAAAAGAACAGGTTCACTACAATTCATCTTTTCATTTTTATTGCTCTGCACATTAGAAGACTTTTCCTCTCCTTATCCTTGGTATCTCCTGCAACTGTAATAATCCTGCAACTATTTCAATTGCTAGTTTGAAATCACAGTTGCATTTGAGCACCTATTTAGGAGAGAAAGGCAAGGTGGCTGAAAACGTACTCTTGAAAAGTAATTTTTTAAAAAACGAGGAATTTCAGACAATGCTGGAGATGGAAGAAAGGGAAGCGAGGGAAGGAAATTATGGGAAAGGAAGAGGGGTCTGAAATAGGTAATATATCCATTGCTCACGCCATGTAAAAATAACTGAAGAAGCTTCTTGGATGAGAAGGATCGAACTCCGAGCAGTGAGTTTTGCCTGCAGTACTGCATTCTCACCACTGTGCCACCACGACTCACGGGATGGGAGATAAGAAAGATAAGATAAGATAAGATAAGATAAGATAAGATAAGATAAGGTAAGGTAAGGTAAGGTGAGGTGAGGCGAGGCGAGGCGAGGCGAGGCGAGGCGAGACGAGACGAGACGAGACGAGACGAGACGAGACAAGACAAGACAAGACAAGACAAGACAAGATAAGATAAGATAAGATAAGATAAGATAAGATAAGATAACCTTTATTGTCATTTTTTTTACTGTGGGCACAACGGCACACATCAAAAATGAAATTTAGTTGCCTGCTCTCAAAGTGAAACACATACATGACACACACCTAAACATACTATGTACAACATATGTATAGGCCCGCACCCCTACATATACGTAGCAAAT
>NW_015398585.1:15175-18142 GCF_001527695.2 Protobothrops mucrosquamatus
TTTCTTCGCTATTGTATAAATTTGTCATCAGTGCTATTTCCTTCATTGTGAATACCACTTATGGAAAGAAAAATATACTTTCATTTTCCAATGTTTTACCAAATCTGGCAGGTAACCATGAACAGTGAAACAAAAAAATGGAGCAAAACTCACTTAACAAATGTTTCAGTTAGCAACTGAAATTCGGGGTTCATTTATGATCGTAAGTCAAGGACTTGATGGTTAATATGTGCCCGTTTAATATGTGCCAGTTTAATTGCAATCCTCCAACACAGTCTGGAAAGATTTACGAGGTGAAATTTTAAGAAAGTACATTTGGCCTGGGAGCGATGATCATAACTTTTTGATAAGTCCTCAAAATGGATTGAAAGAAAATGCATGCCAAAAAGAAAAAGGGAAAAAAAAAACATTTAAAATGACTCACCAAGTTCATGTTCCCCTTTTCTGATGCTTTTTATAAGGCACTGAAGAAGTTTTTCTGCATTTGATAAAGCAAATGTCCTAATTTTCAAGGAAGTGACTAAACATCAGGTTCTTCTAACGTAATGACAAATATATTAATATTCCTGAAGGCGTTAAGATCTCATGAGCTTTGGAAACAAGGGTGCCATATGTCTCATTCAAAACCACACAAGATCTAAAGATCTGGCCACCGTTTTACTTCTGTCGAGTTTTAGCCAAGTGTAGGTAGCATACAGCATACAGCATCACAGTCTGGTTTGGAGGCATCCCTGCTTCAGACAGGAAGGTGGTGCAGAGAGTGGTGAGGACGGCAGAAAAGATCATTGGCAGTTCCCTCCCTCCCATCCAGGACATAGCACAGAAGCGTTGCTTGAGCAGGGTCCGTAAAATTGTCTGGGACACCACACATCTTCTTCATGACCTGTTTTCCTTGTTACCTTCTGGGAGGAGGGGGCTCCGTGGTATCCGCAGCAGAACATCCAGATTCAGCCATAGTTTCATTCATACAGCATTGACCTTGCGAACTCTTCAAGTTTCCTCCTTCCATTTTATATTCAAGATGGACAGTATTTAATATTTATTTGCAATGTATATGTAGGGGTGTGGGTCTATACATATGTTGTACATAGTATGTATAGGTGTGTTTCATGTATGTGTTTCACTTTGAGAGCGGGCAACTAAATTTCATTTTTGATGTGTGCCGTTGTGCCCACAATAAAAAATGACAATAAAGGTTATCTCATCTCATCTCATCTCATCTTATTTCTGTGTCTGATTTACTTTGGCCATGTCATGTGTGCAAATTCATTGGAGAAGTCCATGACGCTAGGAATGGTTAGTGGAACAAGAAGAAAGGGCAAGCAAAGAACATGTTAGCTTGATAACGTCAAATCTGATGCAAAGTTGAACATCCCAAAACTGAAGGAAGCTGTGCTTGATAGGATAGCATGGAGAGCACTTCCCTATAAAGTCAACAAGCGTTGGACACAACTTCTTCTTCCTAGCATTATTCCCATGCTAAGGCAGGGTCTTCTGGTCAGCAAAGAGTTGGATATAACTAAATGGTTAAAAACCAGACAAGAAGGATGGGAATGAAATGAAGTTGGCGGTAGCGGATACGGGAACTTTTCATACCATGTCACCATATTAGTTGAAATTTTCTGAACAAAACTACTGAGGTCCTGGCTGAATGCATACATTGGTGTCAAAAAAGGAGAATATTTGTAGCTCATGGTTGAACTGAGGTGTCCTTGTTGTTCTCTGAGCTTGGTGGTTTTCTTGCAGACGTTTCATTACCCAATTAGGTAACATCATCAGTTCTAGTAAGGAACGAGATTTGCTCTGAATTTATATTCTAGTGATTTGTCCTGTCAGTGTTGATGGGGGTGGTTCCTTGGTTGGGGTTGTTTACTGTTAGCTTTTTTTTGATTGGAGTATTTTTTACTTCTTGATTGTTGGTGTGATGTTCATCTTGGTGTTCCTCTGGGTGTTGATTGCTGATGGGAAGGTGGTTTTGATCCTTTTGTTCTCTTTTCGGCTTGTGGGTTGTCTCTTTTGCACATTCTGTAGCTGTTGTTTATGTCTATGTGCCTGTCGATGTCCATTTTGTCCGAGTTCCAGGCTTTCAGAAATTCTCTAGCTTTTTTGGACTTGGCTTGATCTAAGATGGTCACAGTTTCCCAGTTGCATCTATGGTTGAGTCTGTCAATATGCTGTAAAACGAAAGAGTTTTCATTGTGTCTTCTGACTGCTAGTTGGTGTTGACCACTCCCAGCAACACTGACAGGGCAAGCCACTAGAATATAAATTGAGAACAAACCCCACTCCTTACTAGCACTGATGATATTACCTAGTTAGGTAATGAAACGTCTGCAACAAAACAACCCAGCTCAGAGAGCACCAAGGGCCCCACTGTTGTGATTCCGTGCCAGCCTGTGTTCCCAACAGCTGAGTCTGAGGAATCTGAGGAGGAGGTGGAGGAGGCCTTTGAGGGGCCGTCAGGGTCAGAGGGAGGCTCTGATGAATTACAGGACTCACGGCTTGATGAAGAGCCTGCCCCCTCCAGTCGTGTTTCTGACGAAGCTCAGCTGTGTGAGGAGCATGAGTCAGATTCGGAAGGCTCACACCTGGATTTGCTAATTGATGCTCACAGACGTCGTCAGGTAGCGAGAGAAAAACAACAGCAGTCAATGCGACAACTCCAAAGTAAAAGGAGAAGGCAATGAGAGGCAATGCCCTGGGACTGCTGTATAAAGAGGGGAGGTGTGGGCGGTGCTGGTTGCTGAAGGCAACCGTTTGCAAAGTGTTTCTTGGAATCCTGGTCTGTTCGTCTTGTTTGCAATGTGTTCCTGTGGACTATTTCCTTCCTTTGGACTTGAGTTTTGCTGTTTGTGTTTTGGACTTATTGACAGGTTTGTCACCCAAATAAAAGGGATTTTGTTTTGTTTTAAAGTCTCCAGCCTATTGTATCAGCAGGGGTTTGGTCCTTGTGCCTCTAACAAGGAC
>NW_015398586.1:0-4100 GCF_001527695.2 Protobothrops mucrosquamatus
AAAGCATGAGCGTAAGATATCTTTTAATATTCTTTAATATTGTATTCTTTCTTGAATTAAAAAAAGCATTAAATACAGATAGGTCAGGATGGAGTAAGATGGTGAGTTGCAAGAATTGAAGATAAAAATGTTATTTGATTAGCTCGTTTGCAAACAATAAGTGTCAACAGCTTCCTAGACCTTGTCAAAAGCTCTTTTAGGAATGCAAATGTACCCTTTTATCTTCTGTTGCCCTTTTATTAAAACAACTGAAAAGACATTGCTAATAAACAAGACAATTAAATGGAAATGATGTCATCTCCTGGCATTCATTCACATTAATGAGCATTGCCAGTCTTCTAGTAAAAACAGTAATGGCTGGAAAGCAATAATATTCAAAATTGCATTAGCAGACAATCACCCAAGAAGACGTTGTGATGGCCTTTCGTATTGGATTATTGTACATGACATTTTAAACAAATGACCCAAGTCTTATTTTTATTGTGAAACAATGATTATTTTTACTATCTATTAATGAAATAACCATGAAGCCAGCAGTATATATACAGAAAGCACAGATCACTGTGTAATGATAACATTATGCACCAATCTATGATGTGCTTTGGTAAAGGTTACTTAGGATTTGCCCTCTTAGTATCACAATCCCAGATGCAGAAAAGAAGGGGAAGAACAGAAAGGGGTGCTTCAAAAAAGCAGAAGTTAACTCTGCCAATTCCCCAGATAATCCGGGATTTGAAGAAAGGACAGGTCTCAGATTTCACACTTTTCACTGTATCTTATAGATTTTTGGCTGCTAATCATGAAAATAATCTGTACTTTAACCTACCACATACCATTTAAATTTGGATTGTAATAAACTACTCTGAATTGATGCCCATTCATTGACTATGGTTTATTAGTAACATGACAGATTTTCACTATTTAATCCCATATTTTTGTTGGTTAGTATTGTTTTCTAGTCACATTAGCTAGCAACAGACACAATGCTGAATAAGTGCTGATTTCATAAATAAATGTCATTATGTAGTGGCCCTTTTCAACATAACATTTGTGGAACAAAACACTGTTCAAATGTTTCGGTCCTAATTATCTTTTTTTATTTTTGTCTCTCTGTTCTTTGTTTGCTTTTGTTCAGCTACCATAAAAGGAGATTCTTGGGGCATTTCCCAGCTATAGAATAAGTAGCATTGGTACTCAAACACCCCCCCCCTGGTATTGTTATCTCCTTAACGCATTCCCACATGTGTGTTCAGATTATTTTTATATGGAAATCAGGGACTTATTTCTCACCTCTCTGTTTCTGCAAATGGCATTACTCTATAAAGCAGGCATGACAAACTCACGACGTCACGTGACGTATCAGGACTTTTTCCCCGGCAATGGGGTGGGCACAATTTCGGCGTGATGCATCCGGCCTGCGGGCCACTAGTTTGACATGCCTGCTATAAAGCATCCCATTTTAGGAATGTTAAATATAATATTCTTCTTCCACTAAGGCAGCAATTATTATTAAGACTCTATAAAAAGATTACACTTTACTGGGTGTCTAGGTGAAAGCAAATGTATTTAATGTTTACTATGTATACCTACAATGCTTTCAATAAGTATTGGAAATGAGATTCAAAAGTAGTTCATGGGAATTGTATTAGGAAAGGACACATCACTTACAATTATATGATTCTTGTCCTAATAGAGATACGTGTCCTTGATGAGCTTAAGAGGGTGGTCTATTTGGTATGAGTGCCCAGTGGGAAAAGATGGAGAGAAAGAGGTATTAAAGTGGGAATTCAATAATAAAACATAGAATAATAGAGTTGGGAGGTCATCTAGTATTCCCTCTGCTCAAGCAGGAGGCCTATATCATATCAGACAAATGATTGTTCAGTCTCTTTTTGAAAGCATCTAGTGACAGAGCACCCACAACTTCTGAAGGCAAGCTATTCCATTGGTTAATTGCTGTCACCATTAGGAAATTTCTCCTTAGTTCTAGGTTGCTTCTCTTGGTTAGTTTCTTGTCTTTCCTTTTGGTGCTTTGGAAAATAGTTTGACCCCTCATCTTTAACAACAAACTGGGAGGTGAGAAATTGCTGTGTCATTATTGCAACAGAGACTTGGTTAAGGCCCTCTGTCCCAGATAGTGCTGTTAGCTTGATGGGTTTTTCAACATTTTGGCTGGACAGAAGTCTTGCCCTTAGTGGCAAATCCTGGGGAGTGGGTGTCTGTTTTTATATAAATGACAGATGGTGTAATAATGCCAAGGTGGTTTCAAGTCTGTGCTCCAGATGTGGAGCTTCTGACCATCAAATGCAGACCCTTCTATCTGCCTAGAGAATTCTCTGTTACCATCATCACAGCTATGTATATCCCCCCTGATGCAAACAGAGAAGAGGCCCTGAAGGTTCTCTGTCATACCATCAGTGACTTACAAACTACTCATCCAGAGGGTGCATTTATTGCAGTGGGATACTTTAACCAAGTGGATTTGAAAGCTACCCTGCCATACTTCCATCAATATATAGACTTTGCAACCAGAGGGGAAAATACACTGGATCTTGCTTATTCCAGCATCAAGAAGGCTTTCAAAGCTATCCCCCACCCCCACCTGTAGGCTCCTCTGACCATCTCTCAGTGCTCCTTATTCCAGCATATAAACCTTTACTAGTCAGAATGAAACCTAGAGTAAAACAGGTGAGGGTGTGGACAGAGGGAGCTATAGAAGCATTACAAGCCTGCTTTGAATGCACAGATTGGGGCATGTTTAAGGAAGTAGCTACTGATAACCAACTTACAAATGTTGAGAAGTATGCCACCACGGTGTCTGCATATATCCAAAAGTGCATAGAAGATGTCTGTGTCCTGAATAACATTGTTGTGAGGGCAAATGAAAAACCGTGGCTGACTAATGAGATCCACAAGATGCTGAAAGCACGGAATGTGGCTTTTAAATCTGGTGACATGCTGGCACTTAGAACAGCCAGAGCAAATCTGAAAAGTGCCATAAAAGATGTAAAGCAAGCCCATTGCCAGAAAATTCAGAACTTTTTTCAGGACCCAACAAACACCAGGCGAATGTGGCAAGGGATCCAGGCCATCACGGATTACAAGGTGACTCCATCGAGATGCAAGGATGACACAGACTTCCTAAACAAACTGAATACATTTTTTGGTAGGTTTGAGGCATCAAATAATACTCCTGCTAGAAAAGCTGTGCCCCATCCTGATGAGCAAGTGCTACGTTTTGATGTCACCTCTGTCCGGAAAACACTGCAGAAAGTTAACATTTGGAAAGCAGCAGGCCCAGATAACGTCCCTGGACATGTCCTCAAGGAATGCGCAGAGGAGCTGGCTTGTGTTCTCACAGATATTTTCAATCTCTCATTGCAGCAGGCAGTGGTCCCATCATGTTTTAAGACAGCCATCATCTTGCCAGTGCCAAAAAAGTCCACAATTACAGGTCTCAATGATTACCGTTCGGTTGCACTGACATCCACCATTATGAAATGCTTTGAGAAGCTGATAAAGGACATTATTGTATCTAGCCTTCCACCAGCATTTGACCCACTTCAATTTGCCTACCGACCAAATTGCTCTACAGAGGATGCTATTTCTTCCGTTCTCCATCTGAGCTTGAAGCACTTAGAGGAAAGAAATGGTCATGTGCATTTGTTGTTTTTCGACTTCAGTTCAGTGTTTAACACAATCATTCCCCAGCATCTAGTAGACAAACTGGGCCTCTTAGGCTTAAACACTCCTTTGTGCAACTGGATTCTTGATTTTCTTATCAACAGGCCCCAATATGTGCGAGTTGGAACAAATACTTCTAATACCATTTCCTTGAGCACAGGTTCTCCTCAGGGTTGCGTCTTAAGTCCGCTGCTGTTCACCCTGTTGTTGTGGCTCTGTCCGGTGGGTCCCTCTCATCAGAGGAGGAAGGCTCTGAACATGAAGGAGAGGAGATGGCCAGGCCTCCCTCTCCAGGCCCTTCCCCTCTGGTGCGGCCTTCGGTGCCTTCCGACGGAGAGGAGTTTGGCCAGGAGCCCGGTGTTTCTGGGATTGGCCAGGAGCCCGGTGCTTCTGGGATTGGCCAGGAGCCAGGTGCT
>NW_015398586.1:4558-6904 GCF_001527695.2 Protobothrops mucrosquamatus
ATCAGAGGAGGAAGGCTCTGAACATGAAGGAGAGGAGATGGCCAGGCCTCCCTCTCCAGGCCCTTCCCCTCTGGTGCGGCCTTCGGTGCCTTCCGACGGAGAGGAGTTTGGCCAGGAGCCCGGTGTTTCTGGGATTGGCCAGGAGCCCGGTGCTTCTGGGATTGGCCAGGAGCCAGGTGCTTCTGGGATCAGCCAGGAGGCAGGTGTATCGGACTCTGAAGAGGATACGTCTTGGCTGGATCCACGCCAGTGTCGGAAGGACAAGCGTGAGCAGCAGCGGAAACGCCGTGCCAGATAGTTCAGCTGAGTCACTGGGCCACACCCCACTGGCTATATAAGCAAGGGGTGTGGCGTGTGAAACTTTTGTGACGGACAATTTTTGCTGGATATTCTGTTGCAAGCACTCTGGCAAGTTATCTTGGATTTATCTCTGTTTGCTGTGCATTATCAGTAAAAGCTTGGCAGGCAGCTACGAAGTTGCTGCCAAGAATTCATTTGTCTTTGGCTGTGCCGAGCAGTTTTTCAGGCCTCGGCTGACTGGTTGGGGGGTGTGGGTCGGACGGGGGACAGAACACCTGTTGACCCATGACTGTTGTGCTAGGTTTGCCACCAACCATATTGTGAAGTTCGCAGATGATACAACAGTAGTGAGCCTTATTCATGATGACAAGATGGATGCTTACTGCAAGAAGGTTGAGGGGTTGGTGAACTGGTGTAAGGAAAACAACCTAGTTTTAAATACAGGAAAAACCAAAGAGATCATTGTTGATTTCAGAAAAGGTAGGCACAGCCACACATCTCTGTGCATAAATGATTCACCAGTGGAGATGGTTACCAGCAATAAATTCCTGGGTGTGCAACTAATGAGTAGGTTGGCTTGGTCGCTCAACAGTGAGAAACTGGTAAAACGGGCACAGGAGCACCTGCATTTTCTGCGTCGCATGAGAAAAGCACATCTTCCTTCCCCTGTCCTGACCACTTTCTACAGGGGGACGATCGAGAGCATCCTGTCATACAGCATCACAGTCTGGTTTGGAAGCATCACTGCTTCAGATAGGAAGGCGGTGCAGAGAGTGGTGAGAATGGCTGAAAAGATCATTGACAGTCCCCTCCCTCCCATCCAGGACGTAGCACAGAAGTGTTGCTTGAGCAGTGTCCGTAAGATTATCTGGGACACTACACATCCTCTTCATGATCTGTTTTCCTTGTTACCTTCTGGGAGAAGGCTTCGTGGTATCTGCAGCAGAACATCCAGATTCAGCCATAGTTTCATTCCATATAGCATTAACCTTGTGAACTCTCAAACTTCCTCCTTCCGTTATATATCCAAGATGGACAGTATTTAATATTTATTTGTTATGTATATGTAGGGGTGTGGGTCTATACATATATTGTATATAGTATGTTTTTAGGGCGTGTCATGTACGTGTTTCACTTTGAGAGCGGGCAACTAAATTTCATTTTTGATGTGTGCTGTTGTGCCCACAGTAAAAAAAATGACAATAAAGGTTATCTTATCTTATCTTATCTTATCTTATCTTATCTTATCTTATCTTAGCTTAGCTTAGCTTAGCTTAGCTTAGCTTAGCTTAGCTTAGCTTAGCTTAGCTTAGCTTATCTCGTCTTGTCTTGTCTTGTCTTGTCTTGTCTTATCTTATCTCATCTTATCTTATCTTATCTTGTCATCTTTGTAGGAGCCCCTCAAATAATAGAACAGTGCTATCATGTCATCACATAGTTACACAGTTCCTGTAACGGTTCTTCATATGTTTTAGCCTCCAGCCCACTAATCATCAGCTCGTCTCTTTCTAGAGTATCAACATCTTTTTTGTATTGTGGTGACTAGAACTGGATGCAGTATTCCAAGTGTGGCTGCAGTATTCCAAGTGTGGTAAAATTAGCTGTACAAAATTTTAGAGGAATATTTGTCAGGAAAGTTGAGGAAAAATCATAAGGGAACAGATTGGACAGAAGAGGAAAGAACAGTATTAATTTCAGTCTGCTTGCTTAGTCAGGAAATGCATGCTTTGTCATTGAATAACTGCGGCAATATTAATTCTTCTGTTAAGGTTAGTACCAGTGTTTTCGGTAATTACATATTTTGAAACAAGAGATTCAGCAAAACTGTAAGAAAATTGAGAAGCAATGCATAGTAAGCATGAGTAACTCCAAATATTTAATTGCTGACAAGGGCAATAATGTATAATGTGAAAAAGATCTCAAGAGGGGTGGGAATTCCTAAAAACAAAAGAAATATTTAAATCATAACTGCAAACAATTCCAATGAGAAAAGAAAAAGAGACCCACAGAAAAAGTCAATTTGTCCACGGGGGGGGGGGGGGGGGG
>NW_015398587.1:0-5057 GCF_001527695.2 Protobothrops mucrosquamatus
TGAGAGCTGTTTTTCATGTTAGAGGATTTATTTTAGCTTTTCATTCAAGACAGTTAAGAGTTTAACCTACTGCTGATTTACTTTGGTCATGATAATAAAGCTGTACAAACAGAATGGATATATATTTGCAAAAGAGACCATCTGTGTGGTACATACCTCATTGAGTGGGGCAGCTCTCTTTAGTGTACAGTACAGCTAACATCGATTTACAGTTATGTAACATGGGAAACACATTTAAGTCTGCTGTCTAAATAAGAGATAGCATATATATTTCATGATGCAAACTGATGCTGATTTTATTTTCATTTGAACTTTAGAGTTCACTAGGTTTACCAGTTAAAAGAACCTCCTAGGGCAGTGATGGTGAACCTTTTAGAGACCAAGTGCCCAAAACCCACTTATGCATCCTCGGGTGCCGGGTAGGTGTGTCCCATTGGGTGGGTGTGGCCCATTGGGTGGGCGTGGCTGTGGTGGTAACAGCAGACTGGGTGGGACTAAAAAGTTCAATCAATCAATTCCAACTTTGCAAGATCTTTTTTTTCCCTGCGAGAAGTTGAAATTGACTGATTGATTGAACCTTTTTTTTTTTTGTACACGGTGGCAGAGGCCTAAAGTGAAAAGATTTTATAAAACCCAGCTGAAGGCCTAGGACTGGGGCGACAGCACGTGTGCCCACAGAGAGGGCTCTGAGTGCTGCCTCTGGCACCCGTGCCATAGGTTCGCCATCACTGTCCTAGGGTAACGATGGATATAGGCAAAGTATGTTGGGTTGTAAAGTACAGTCCAGAAGACAAAACATTTGCTTTTTGTTCTTAAGTATTATTAAACTCTAATGTTGATTACATGTCAGAAAGTATTTCAAAGTTTTATGGATTTTATTTTATTTATTAGTTGCTTGGTGTATTGGTGTATACTTTTTAATTTAATGATGGAAATGCTTTATTTATTAAGTAGATTATGAAATGCACTGAGAGATAGCCGAAGAAGATGAATTAGAAGATGGGTTTATTTTAGACTTCTACCTCCACCTTTATATACCATATTACAGATCCACTGTGAACACTGTGTGAAAGATGCAGTAGTGTTGTATAAGGCAGTTGCTTTACAACTTAGTTGTAAGTTGCTTCAATATAGGAGTATATTAAGCTTGGAGAAAAAAATACTCATAATAAACATTTCTAAGTGAGAAGCAGAATTCACACATTTGTGGAAATATAAAATACTTCAGCAAAGTTCTTAACTGGGAAGCAGAATTCACACATTTGTGGAAGTATAAAACACATCAGCAAAATCCATAGCTATCTGACCAAAGCCAATTACTTATGACATTTGAGAGAGCAAAGCACTAATTATTTTATAGTGGGGTACACAAAATCAAACTGATTGGTTTTCAAAGGCCATTTCATCTATCTTTGCAAAAACATTTGATCTTTTTTATTTGAGAAAAACATGAGTGTATTTTTGTAGTGTCTTGACCTTTAGCTGGTCATTCTCATTTTTGTATTAATTTTCCTATAATTTATAATTTCAACATCATGTCACTGAAAATGAATACATTTATTTCTGTGTATCATGGCTTCATCCAGGGTAATATAAATTCTCATATGTACCCAAAGAGTCATAACTAGTAGTAATACATTAAAGATCAATATTTTGCTAGGGCAAAACAAGTTGCGTTGTTTCTCTATTTTTACTTTATTGTAGTCATCCTTTATCCTCATACTTCCAAATATGTTCCATTCTCTTGAAACAGCTTTGGGATTGTTGCATGAGATATAATGGACTGGCAAAAATCAGATGGTCCATTTTCTGCAATTTTACCATGAAAGGGAAAACAACAATATGCAGATCTCAGAAAAACAGTAAAAAATAGGGAAAGAAATTAAAGGCATGTGATCAGAACAAGAAAATGAAACCTAGCTAAAATTGGTTCACACCAACAACACTAACTAAATATACTTGCCCATACTAACTGTACTTACTTCCACTATATCCACTGCTTCATAAAAGCTACATTTTATATTTATACAGTATTCATTCTTTTACTGTATACATGTGTGAGTTGACTTATGCATCAGTCACATATTCAGAACCAACCTATTTCTAAACTGATATCTATATACTACTAAAACTGTGTATAATTTTTAAGTGGGCAAAACAGTGCACTGTAGGGCAACAACTTTTGCACCAAGGTACCTCAAATGGGCTAACTTATAGAATATGTTTAAGTCTACGATCCATGACTCCCATGGCATTGAACTTTAACAAATGTTGTAAAACATTTTGTGACATACAATTGCCATAAAACATTTTATGACATAATAGAAAATGTCATAAAACATATTCTGTAGTGAAGGAGCAGTTACTCAAGTGCCAAGCCATAATAAGTAAGTTTCCTAAAAATTGCCTGTTGCTAGACAGACTGAAATTAGTCTGTCACGAGCAATGGACTCTGTCTTGATGGGGGAAAGTGGCATTTGAGCCATAGGTGAGAATGTCCTCACGTTCAATTTTTTTTGGCTCTGCTAGGTAATGTAATATTTTAAAACACAATCAACTGTGTTTAGTGGTGTTACAGGCTTTTTCATTTATATGGGTTTTCAGACTGAGCGATGCACTGAACTCTATATACATAATCAACCATGCTGCTTGAAGGAAAAAGGGAATTGTAGGTCAGCATATCTAGAATGTCTGTTTTTATGTAGAAATTAATTTATACCAATTAAAACAAAATGAGGCATGAAACTTGTAGGAAACATTAATGTTCAATTCCATTTTTTAAAATACAAGTAGATTAACATTAAATATCTTCCATATGAATTTCAGCTGGTTCTTTTGGCATTTCTTTAACGTTAGTGATGCTAGTTACTTGAGTTAGTTGCTGTAAATTTATATCATACACATTTTTGCACATCAGCATAATACTGTATGAAGGTTTTAGCTATAAGATTGCATGCAAAAGTAACTAAACCTGTCCATGAATATTTCTTGTTAGTTTAAACTTGGTCTATGCACTCAAGAATCATTTTGTAGCTTTAAACTGGCGAAGTGCATTTGATAATGATGGACTAAAAAATTCTTTCCAATGTATGCAATTTTGGTGGCCTGCTGTGAGCATATTTTATTGTGGCATTTGCATGTATAGCTCCACATTTTAAACAAATAAACTGGATTATTGCAACATGTTTTATTGAAGAGTTTTTAGAAGCCATAATAGAACAAAATATAACCATCACATTTATATTTGGGGTAGGTTTTATGAAAAATCGGAACGCTGTTCATCTGTATATTTGTTATCAATGGAAGCCCCCGGTACAAAGTAAAATTACTTCTACTTTTTATGGATCTATGGAACTCATTGCCATAGGTCAGAAATTATAAGTTCAAAGTTATTGAAGGATGATATTAATCATACGCTATATCAATCTTCTTGCTCCTAAATATCTAAATACCAAAGACTTACATTTTAAGTCCTGTTATTTTGTTTTCTAATAAATAGTTAAAATCAACATTCAACTGATTTATGATGATGGTTCCCACTATTTTGTAGAAATTATAGTCATTTCCAATATTTCTTTTAACACCATGGTGATTTTACCCACAGTTAAAATAAATTATATAACTACTGAATTCATATACAAAAATGTCTTTAAGAGGGCTTTATCCTGTTTGTGTTTATAGGAGCAAACTTTAGCTTTGCGGAAAGAAGGAATTGGAGTTGTGTTAGATTCTGAGTTGCCTCATTTAATAGGCATTGATGATGATCTTCTGAGCACAGGTATCATCTTGTATCATTTAAAGGTAATTCAATATTTATCTGCTTTCCAGTTTCTAAAAGGACAGTTGTATTTTAGTACTAATTTATTGTCTGAAGAAGCTAAACATCTGTTACTTCTCTGCAAAATGGGATGTCAATTATGGAATATTCTAACTTGTTTAATATGCTTTTATCAGTCATCTCCTACCTATATCTGCCCTGAGGATTAGTGATAGATGAATAACATTCTTTGTTCTTAATTCATTTCCTTCAAAAAAGAAAAAAAAAAGGACCCAGGAAATTACAGACCTATCAGCCTGACCTTAATACCTGGGAAGATTCTGGAAAAGATAATCAAACAACGAATCAGTGAACACCTACAGGCAAACAAAGTCATTACTAAAAGCCAACATGGGTTTGTCAAAAACAGATCATGCCAGACAAATCTTATTGCATTCTTTGACCAAGTGACAAAATTAGTAGACCAGAGGAATGCTGTGGATATAATTTACTTGGCATTTGATAGTAAGGCATTTGATAAAGTAGATCACAACCTACTACTCGATAAGATAGAAAAATGTGGGGTGGACAGCATCACCACCAGATGGATTCGTAGCTGGCTGACCGGCCGTACTCAGCGTGTGGTCCTCAATGGAACCGCATCTACATGGAGGGAAGCGTGTAGTGGGGTGCCCCAGGGCTCTGTTTTGGGCCCAGTGCTCTTCAACATCTTCATCAACGATCTGGACGAGGGGATAGATGGGGAACTCATTAAATTTGCAGACGACACCAAGCTGGCAGGAATAGCCAACACTCCAGAAGACAGGCTTAGGATATAAGAGAATCTGGACAGACTTGGAACACTGGGCACTATCTAACAAAATGAAATTCAATGGTGAAAAAAGTAAGGTTCTACATTTGGGCAAGAAAAACCAAATGTACAGGTATAGTATAGGGAGTACCTTGTTCAATAGTAGTAACTGTGAGAGGGATCTCGGAGTCCTAGTGGACAATCATTTAAATATGAGAGCAGTGTGCTGCAGCTGCCAAAAAAGCCAACACAGTGCTAGGTTGCATTAACAGAGGGATAGAATCAAGATTACGTGAAGTATTAATACCACTTTACAATGCCTTGGTAAGGCCACACTTGGAATACTGCATCCAGTTTTGGTCACCACGATGTAAAAAAGATGTTGAGACTCTAGAAAGAGTACAGAGAAGAGCAACAAAGATGATTAGGGGACTGGAGGCTAAAACATATAAGGAACGGTTGCTGGAATTGGGTATGTCTAGTTTAACG
>NW_015398587.1:5109-6904 GCF_001527695.2 Protobothrops mucrosquamatus
TGCCTTGGTAAGGCCACACTTGGAATACTGCATCCAGTTTTGGTCACCACGATGTAAAAAAGATGTTGAGACTCTAGAAAGAGTACAGAGAAGAGCAACAAAGATGATTAGGGGACTGGAGGCTAAAACATATAAGGAACGGTTGCTGGAATTGGGTATGTCTAGTTTAACGAAGAGAAGGACGAGGGGGGACATGATACCAGTGTTCCAATATCTCAGGGGCTGCCACAACGAAGAGGGAGTCAAGCTATTTTCCAAAGCGCCTGAAGGCAGGACAAGAAGCAACGGGTGGAAACTAGCCAAAGTGAGAAGCAACCTAGAACTAAGGAGAAACTTCCTGACAATTAGAACAATTAACCAGTGGAACAACCTGCCTCCAGAAGCGGTGAATGCTCCAACACTGGAAATTTTTAAGAAGAAACTGGAGAGCCATTTGTCCGAAATGGTATAGGGCAGTGTTTCTCAACCTTGACAATTTTAAGGCATGTGGACTTCAACTCCCAGAATTCCACAGCCAGCATTGCTGGCTGTGGAATTCTGGGAGTTGAAGTCCACATGCCTTAAAATTGTCAAGGTTGAGAAACACTGGTATAGGGTTTCCTGCCTGAGCAGGGGGTTGGACTCAATGACCTCCAAGGTCCCTTCCAACTTTATCATCATAATAATAATAATAATAATAATAATAATAATTATTATTATTATTATTATTATTATTATTATTATTATTATTATTATTATTATTATTATTATTATTCTGACTAGGACTTGTTGATGCTTTGAAACATTCAATTTGCTTTTCCTTAATAAGCCCAGAACTAGAAAGAAATAATAATTTCTAATAATATTAGAAATCATTTGGTTTTAAAATGAATTTGAGTAAATTAAATAACAAATATTACTAACTGTCATGGGAAGCATGAGATAAACAATACATCACTAACTAATAAGACCTCCAATTCCAGGAAAATGTACCTTAAACTTATACAGGAAGAGACAGGATAAGTCAGTTGGTGTTTTGTGATTTTAGTAACCTGGAGTTCAAGAAACAAAAGTGTTATTTTTTAAATCCAAAATTCACAATAAATTCTTGAATGTAAGAATTGAGAGCAGCCTCTTACCTGCTTATAGAACTATAGGAAGAGAAATTAAAAGCATAAGAGAATTATTGCTATAATTTTCCTTTGTAGCTTGAGCAAAATAATTTTTCACATGCACTCATCATCTTTCAACATAGTAGTGAAATATAGGTAGTCCTTTTTTCAGGATAATTTTATTAAAAATTATAATTGCAGTGATAAAAAACTCATACAAAGTAAAAAGATTAAAAAGAAACAATAGAAAGTACAGAAAAGAAAAATAAATTAGAAAAGAAAAAATAACATAGTAAAGTTATATACATAACTTCCCTCTTCATCACAAGTATAAACAATTTTAATAACTTATTACCTTTTCTTAAAATACAACAGGTGATCTCTTCTTCCCATATCCCATATTTTATCTATAAACAAATCCTTAAAATCTCATCATTTCATCTTGATCAGTAAAACTTCATTAAAGATTACCAGGGATACCAACATATCTATTTTAATCCTGATTAACTAAGCCAATTTTTATATTCCTTCCTTTTCATTTTTAATAATCTTGATCTTTAGTCCCCTCAAATTATGTCCTAGAACTTGATTTCTTTTCATTTTTACTTTGTCCCTTCTCACAAAATTCTTCAAAGCTTTATGAAGCCTTTTTGTAAATCTAATATGGGAAAAAATATCCAGATCATTTGCTTGGTTTGTTATTT
>NW_015398588.1:0-6904 GCF_001527695.2 Protobothrops mucrosquamatus
GTTCCTGACATTCTTTGGTTGTTTCATGACAGTGCACTTTCATTTAAATGCTTTGCTAAAATCAATCTGAACTGAACTTTTCAAACTATACACACAAGACTTATTGGAATATGTGAGCACTCAGCAAATACTGTATATATGACCTTTAAATTAATATTTTGGTTTCTGCTGATCAGACACAAATCCTTCCTTCCTTCCTTCCTTCCTTCCATCACTTTGGACTTAGGACACAAAACAAAAATACCTATACACAAAACCCAAATATTAAGTATGCTTAATGCATGTACCTCTGAGGGAAAAGAGAAATCTATACCATAAGGGCTGCCATACCAAGAAGACCTCAGGAAGTGGTGGACTTTCCTTCATTGAAAGGGATGGGATGGGAGTTTAAACACAGGTTGGGTAGTTATTTGTTGGAGATACTATAGTTGTGGATTCCTGCCCTGGTCAGAAGCTTGGAGTAGATAAACTTAAAAGTCCATTCCAAATCTTATATTCTATAATATTTTTTAAAAAAATATTCTTAAATCAATTTACCAAATTCTGTTCCATTAAGTAAAGTTTTTAATTGAACATGCATTATTTTAAATAGTAGCAATGTTTATGAAATGTTACTATTATTTAACAAACAATTGAATAAACTTCTCATCTGCACTGTTCCATATAATTACCTCCTAATGGATTTGAAGAAAGAAAATCTGTCACTATTCAATACAAACAACCAGTCTGTTTGATTCTAGGTCTTACTAACTTATAATAAAGCTTTAGACAAACTAAAAAGAATTTGTAGTCTATCAATCATTCTGTGGTTGGAAAAAAAACTCTATACTTGTAGTAAAAGTAAGAACATTTGGCAACAGTTTGACTTGTCCAAAGTAAGTTTCGTTGCACGTAGAGTGCAGATTCTAGAGTGGACAATTTTAATGAGCAACATCTGACTCCTTCTCCCAGCTGCTATTCCTGCAAAGGCTATGCCTCTAAAAGCGCTCTGCTGGAATCTGTGGCTGAAAAGTCATATCTTGCCCTGAGCATTTTTCTTCACACTATAACTGCTGAATGAAACACTTATTAGCAGAAAAACAGTACAGCAAGGACCTTAGCAGAGCACCTCAAATTGGATCGATTGGGTTGTACTGCTATCAAAGTCGTGATTTAGGATATAGAGCAAAGATTGTCACTAAAACAAGAGCTACAGTATCTTTATGGAACATCAGTCTTTGCTGCTTGAAAGTATTGGCCTCTTTCTTTCTCCTGGAAATTAAACTATGGGCCAAGAGATTAAAAAGAAGAAAAGAAAACACATCATTTTGTTTCGCTATAGAAGGGAATAAATAAGGAAAAGTATTTGGGATTTCTAGTTTTCATCCATATGCAGTTCTTTATGCATATGAGGGGATTTACTACCAATCTCAAGTAGCATCTCATCTGAAATTTCATTATGTTGCTGACAAGCATTGGTTACAAATATGGAGAATTATAGAGGACTGTATTTTTCCATGAAACACATACACACACACACAAATCTACAATTGAGGGTCCTAGTGGACAATCACTTAAATATGAGCCAGCAGTGCGCTGCAGCTGCCAAAAAAGCCAACACAGTGCTGGGCTGCATTAACAGAGAGATAGAATCAAGATCACGTGAAGTGTTAATACCACTTTACAATGCCTTAGTAAGGCCACACTTGGAATACAGCATCCAGTTTTGGTCACCACGATGTAAAAAAGATGCTGAGACTCTAGAAAGAGTACAGAGAAGAGCAACAAAGATGATTAGGGGACTGGAGGCTAAAACATATAAGGAACGGTTGCTGGAATTGGGTATGTTAGTTTAATGAAGAGAAGGATGAGAGAGGAATATGATAGCAGTGTTCCAATATCTCAGGGGCTGCCACAAAGAAGAGGGAGTCAAGCTAATCTCCAAGGCGCCTGAAGGCAGGACAAGAAGCAACGGATGGAAACTGATCAAGGAGAGAAGCAACTTAGAACTAAGGAGAAACTTCCTGACAGTTAGAACAATTAACCAGTGGAACAACCTGCCTCCAGAAGCGGTGAATGCTCCAACACTGGAAGTTTTTAAGAAGAGACTGGACAGCCATTTGTCTGAAATGGTGTAGGGTTCCTNAGAGAAGCAACTTAGAACTAAGGAGAAACTTCCTGACAGTTAGAACAATTAACCAGTGGAACAACCTGCCTCCAGAAGCGGTGAATGCTCCAACACTGGAAGTTTTTAAGAAGAGACTGGACAGCCATTTGTCTGAAATGGTGTAGGGTTCCTGCCTGAGCAGGGGGTTGGACTCGATGACCTCCATGGTCCCTTCCAACTTTTTTTTTTTTTTATTATTATTATTATTATTATTATTATTATTATTATTATTATTATTATTATTATTATTATTATTATTATTATTATTATTATTATTATTATTATTATTATTATTATTATCTTTAAATTAAAAAATCCTAGAACAGTACTACATAGCTATCAACCTGTTTTCTTACTGCTAAGTACTAAAAGCCTTCAATTTTGTGTGCAGCCTGTCCATGCTAGAACTTTAAACACATTCACTCATCTGAGGTTCCTATAACATCTTCAAATGAACCACTTCAAATTCCCAGTGAATCACTTCAAATTCCATGTTTGACAGAACGGGCTTCACTGTTTTCTCATATTAAACTATTCCTTTAAATGCAAATGCCTGTTCTGTTTCTAGCAAACACGCCAAAGAAAATTCTAATTTATGTTGAGATCACCACCAAAAGAACTTTGGTTACCCTGCTATGTCTCTCATGGGAGCTATTAGCATCTTAATTTGATTTGTGCCATGATTAAATTCCAGCTTCCAAAACGTGCAAGAGCAATTGAAACTTTATTATCACCAAGGCTGTTCTGCTGCCAAATGGTTTGGAGTTACATACTTGTCCTTATTTCTATAGATATCCCTAGAGTGTCTTTTTTTCCTGAGTCAGAATGCTTAACTTTATGAGACAATTTAGCAATTATATATAATTATAAAATCTCACTTGTACCACTGGACTGAGTTGCCATAATAGTAAGAAAGATTTGAAAGAACTTGATTGCATGCTTCTCACTTGAGGCCCTTAAAGGATCTTCCAAATCCATATTTAAAATAATGTACATAGACTTGTCTGAGATTATATACTCAAAAGATCTGGTCCTTCTTAGCTCCTGTAATTGAAAACAGGCAGAGAGGTCACTGAGCCTCAAACTCTTTTTTTGTGGTCCTTGAAACCACCTTTATCCACAGTTGCTGAAAAGAGTTGACAAGGATTCCTGCTATGCTGAGCACAGAAACATTCAGAATCACTACTGGTTGCCCTAAAATAGGATTAACATTATTTGATTAAAAAAAAAGGAAAAGGAGGGGAAAATATCTAAACTCCTCTTAAATCAAAAACCTCTCACATCTTGGTCTTTCCCATTTGGTATCATCCTACACACTAGGATACCTACTTGGCAGTCCCAACACAATAATAGAAATAAAGCTTGGCTATCGAACAAATGAAACTAACTATGATGTCTTAGGATTGAATTTCTTAAATTTTTCAAAATGTCAAAACACTAAACCATATTCCTTTTTAACGAGGAATACGTATGACACTCTCTTTTTAAAAAAGAGGGATGGAATATTGAAATAAACAAACATAGGCTTTGACTTAGGACCATGATAGGGACCAGAATTTCTGTTGCTAAGCAGGGCAGTTGTTAAATGAGTTATGCCTGATTTTATGACTTTTCTGCCACAGTTGTTAAGAGAATCATTGCAGTTAAATGAATCACACAGTTGCTAAGCAAATCCAATTTCCCCCACTGACTTTGTTTGTCAAAAGCTGGCTGGGAAAATTGCAAATAGTGATCACACTGCAACTGTCATAAATACATTTCAGTTGCCAAGCACCCAAATTTTGATCATATGACCATGGGGATGCTGTGCCAGTTGTAAGGATTGCAAGGACTGATCATAAGTGACTTTTTTTCAATAGTTCAAATGGTCACTAGACAAATGGTTGGTTCAATGGTCGGTTGTATGTTGAGCAATAGTTTTTAAATCCTCTTACTTAATTTGTGATTTAGGAGCTTGGATATTGCATCATATTTCATCAATGTCTGGAAGAAGATGGTGTACTATTTCCCCAGTTTCAAAACTTGATTTTGATTGTGTTGACTGCTGAAAAAAGAAACTCTTACAAAGTTTGTTCAGCCAGTATGATCTTCAATGACTTTTCACTAACAGTTCCTTCTCTGTGAACTTTCTTTTTTGCTCAAATCATTTCAATGTCATATGAGAGGAAATAAATGTCCATGGATATGGTATTTATTTATTGGGTAAATAGTATGAATGAATCCTTATGGAATACTTTCACGTTATTTGAGAAGCGCTGCCTTTCTCTAGGACATAATTTAAGAAACTCTGCCTCAGGATGGGTAATTTTAATGTTAATTAAAACATTACTATGCAGCTAATACTAATTTTAATGCCTGCAAGAAATCATGAAGTCGCACTTTACAAGGTTCAAAGGAGAGCAGAAAAGTCATTACATAAACTGTGAATTAAAATGGAGATGATATTCTATGTTAGTAGTGGCTTATACATTTCTTCCTTCCTGGCTAACCCATCTATTTTCTGCCTCTGATTTTAGGTTGTCAGCTTCTTAGGGGAATACATTGTTGTGGACATGTATACACATGTATGTGCATGAAAAAAGTGGGAATTCTGAAACTGCAACATTTTGAATAATAGCCTAAATACTCTGACTTTGGAACTGACATCATATCTCCTCTTCCAAATAGTTTCTCTTGTAGGACAGAGGAAGATTAGATGCTCCTCTTATTCTCAGACTCAGTCACAAAAGAGGTTGCAAGATCTTTTCTATCACCATCATAATCCATTCCGAGTTGCAAGAAATGATCTAGGTAGAGCAATAAGAAAAAAAGTGTGCCTATGGATAACATTACACCCAAAGTTGTACAGGTAGTCCTCGACTTATGACCACAATTGACCCCAAACTTTATGTTGTTAAGTGAGACATTTGTTAAGTGAGTTCTTCCGCATTTTATGATCTTTCTTGCCACAGTTGTTAAGTGAATCACTGCAGTTGTTAAGTTAGTGACATGGTTGTTAAGTGAAAGTGGCTTTTCCATTAACTTTGCTTGTCAGAAGGTTGCAAAAGGTGATCACGTGACCCTGGGACACTGCAACCCTTCAAAAATATGAATCAGTTGCCAAGTGTCTGAATTTTGATCACATGACCCTGGGGATGCTACAACGGGTATAAGTGTGAAAAATGGTCCTATTTTTTTCAGTGCCATTGTAACTTTGAATGGTCATTAAATGTACTGTTATAAGTCAAGGACTACCTCTATTTCTAGTCTCTCAATATTTAAAATGTTTTATATTTCCTCCATCCCTGTTTGTTTGTTTATTTATATTTTGGTTCTTTTCTGGAATTCTGAACACTAATTGAAATATATTATGGCAAAACAGTTATTCAAAATAATATATTTATTACGGAAGGGTAGAAAAAAACAAATTAAAATGAAATAAATGTGTATAGCAAAATTAGTTCTCAAAATTAGTTCTTTGCTCTGTAAGGATAAAATCTCTATTTTTGGTTTCAAGCTGTTGAAATATAATGGCATTTTTCCAGAGTGACACTGTAATTGACACTCTAAATACCAGAACAATATTAGCATTATCATTCACAATACTTTGTTCCCCATCCAGTTTATTCTAGAGCAAGCAGAAAACAGCCAAATAGAATCACTCAAAATCAGAAGACAGCTGACTTTCTGATCCTAATTTGCTATCGAAGTAGCCCAAATGCCTAGTTTGATGCTTACCAGGTACCCCGCTTCAGCTAACATGGTTTGTTTACATCATAGCTATGTGTGTTTATTTATATAGGGAATACATGCATAGAAAGTGAAATTTCAGTTTAGTGGACTTAATTGAAGTTGATTTGGGATGCAATGGATAAAATTTATCATTTAATCCTATTAGCACCATGATATCACTGCAAAAATAATATACTCTTTAATTGAGTGGGTATAATGGACACTCCCTGTTGATACGTTAAATGGAGGTTTCACCTTATATGGAATAAGCTTGCATGTGTGACACAAAGTACCAACGTCTATCACTATCCTTATTTCCAAGAATAACTTTTGGCTACATAAGGATTGCATATGTTTTCTTAGAAAATAAAAAGTATGGGTAGATACAGGCCTACAGAGATTCCCACCTCTGAAGAAACAGGAAGAACGCCAGAAACAACATGTCAAAGATTACCAAGTTTTGCAAAGATTATGTATTCTACAAATCAGAGTTCCCAATAAGTATACATTTATGGCATGCAATAAAACCCCCAAATATTTTACTGCTGATATCAGCCATAATAGGAGTAAAAATGCTTTCCAAATGACTACTGTAAATCTATTATCAGTAAATTATTTTATTAGTAAAGTCCGGTGTACTTATTCATGGGCATGATGTGCACTTTGGCGTAAAATTGCAAGGTATTATTTTGCTGTCTGTGTATCCAAAGTCAAAGCATTAAACATTGGCTTGTTTAATACAATTTATTGAGTCAATCTATGGTTGGCTGAGTTTGCACCACATGCCAAACCCACTTCAACTAAACCTTAGCATGGGGCAAACCTTTTTCCAATTTTAAGTGTTGAAGGAATGCATTCGAATGAACCAAGCATAGATAAATCCACATAACCATATATAAACATCAGTACAATGCTTTTCCTTCAATTTGAGGCAGAGTTTCTGTTTGGCAGAATAATATGCTCAGGAAAGCTTGTACAACAAATTTAAAAACAATGTTTTGAACTTAAATGACTGTAACATTTCATTTAACATGGTACAATCTTTGC
>NW_015398589.1:0-2073 GCF_001527695.2 Protobothrops mucrosquamatus
AAAAAAATCAAAGCAATCAGAGGAAGCGTGTTAGTTTTCCTTCCTCCCACGTTTCCAAGTTCGTTTGGCATTTTGGCAATTACATTAGGAGAGGAGTAGCTGGCTCTCGGTTTGCGCCCTTTGTAGCTCATCCTCTTCCACTGGCAGTATTTTTTTTAATTTTTTTTTTTTTTTACACAAAGCTATACATTCCTCCCGTCTTTTCGCTAGCTGAAACCGTTAGAACAAAGGTGTTGAGAAGGATTACTGCTATTATTACTTTTTTTTCTCGTCTTCCTCTGTGCTGTGACACACCGCAAAACCCCTTCAATGATCTTACATCGAAACTGAGGGAGGGAGGAAGCTGCCTTTAAATTAATCCCTAATTATTGTGCAGAGGTTTCTTGCCTATTTAGTCAACTTGGTAGTTCCCCAGATATTTCATTTGTGTGACACAGAGAGCAATAACTGAAACAAACTTTCTGAAAGAATCTTCTGCCAGGCCAAGATAAACTGAGAACCAGATGTGTGCAGTTACAACTGGTTCTTCAAATTACAGCGGTGTCCTCTGGATTTAGCTTTAGCTATGGATAATATTGGCAAAACATTAGCAAAGGAATTGTTTGCAGAATGGTGCTGTTTCTAAAACATCTGTTAAAAATACTTTTAAGTTTCAGTTTGGTATCCCACTTTCCTTTCGTGAAAGATTTTAATGGAAAAATCAATCTCTTTTGAAGGATTTGGCCTCAGAATCCATTCCGTTCAGCTGTACGGCAACTGGGATAATGACAAGATTGGACATTTATGCCTTGATTTTCCATAACTTGGGGTTTCCCAGATTGGACTATACCTTGACAGACTTGAACATTGGGCACTATCTAACAAAATGAAATTCAATGGTGAAAAAAGTAAGGTTCTACATTTAGGCAAGAAAAACCAAATGTACAGGTATAGTATAGGGGGTACCTTGCTCAATAGTAGTAACTGTGAGAGGGATCTCAGAGTCCTAGTGGACAATTATTTAAATATGAGCCAGCAGTGTGCTGCAGCTACCAAAAAAGCCAACATAGTGCTGGGCTGCATTAACAGAGGGATAGAATCAAGATCACGTGAAGTGTTAATTCCACTTTACAATGCCTTGGTAAGGCCACACTTGGAACACTGCATCCAGTTTTGGTCACCATGATGTAAAAAAGATGTTGAGACTCTAGAAAGAGTACAGAGAAGAGCAACAAAGATGATCAGGGGACTGGAGGCTAAAACATATAAAGAACGGTTGCTGGAATTGGGTATGTCTATTTTAATGAAGAGATGAGGGGTGAGATGATAGCAGTGTTCCAATATCTCAGGGGCTGCCACAAAGAAGAGGGAGTCAAGCTATTTTCCAAAACACCTGAAGGCAGGACAAGAAGCAGTGGATGGAAACTAACCAAAGAGAGAAGCAACCTAGAACTAAGGAGAAATTTCCTGACAGAACAGTTTATCAGTGGAACAACCTGCCTCCAGAAGCGGTGAATGCTCCAACACTGGAAGTTTTTAAAAAGAGTCTAAACACCCATTTATCTGAAATGGTATAGGGTTTCCTGCCTGAGCAGGGGGTTGGACTAGATGACCTCCAAGATCTCTTCCAACTTGATTATTATTATATCTCCCATATTCTGCAGAAATTCTGTATTGTGGTAAATGCATTCAGTATACCCTATTTCATCAGTTGACTTTTTTTTGTCCAAATCAAACATGTTTTAAGAGAAAGACTTCCTTTAATTAAACATAGATAAGAGGTACATAATTAAATTATTGTATTGTACAAATATCTATAGGTGTACCTTGTTGCAATGAATACTAGAATTTGTTTGAAGGAGGGACAATTTCCCTTCATTAACTGGAAACCCAGTTAAATGAAGAAATGCAGCCTGAGCAGAACAACGTATCTGCTGACAGGCAGCTTAATCAGAGGCACACGTGCTAACAAATGTGTCCCATTGAGTTCAACCGGGCATTATTCCAAGAATTCTCCGGTAAGTAGGTTTTTAAAAAGCTTTCTATTGCTGCAAAGGGAATTTTTATAGCTTAATTACTGAGTGTGTTTATATA
>NW_015398589.1:5588-6902 GCF_001527695.2 Protobothrops mucrosquamatus
TGAATGCACCAACACTGGAAGTTTTTAAGAAGAAACTGGACAGCCATTTGTCCAAAATGGTATAGGGTTTCCTGCCTGAGCAGGGGGTTGGACTAGATGACCTCCAAGGTCCCTTCCAACTTTATCATCATCATCATCATCATCATCATCATCATCATCATCATCATCATCATCATCATTATTATTATTATTATTATTATTATTATTATTATTATTATTATTATTATTATTATTATTATTATTATTATAGAGGGAGATTGGCTGGTCCAAAGCTGGCTTTTATGGCTTAAGGCTGGACTTGAACTCACAGTGTCCCATTTTCTAGCCTGGTAACTCAACCACTAGACCAAACTGGCTTTACTTCCATTTGTCCTTTTATACATGGAACATGGGCCTGATTATAAAATTAGTGTGGTCTACTAGATGAGTTTGGCTTTCAATCCGCATATTTACCTTCAAGAGGATTAGGAAGGGGACAGGGTTGTCAATGAAAATGTAGTACCAATCCAATGCATAACTGACTTCTAGCAGATTTCTGAGTAAAATTCCTGGTGCTGGGAATACATGATAAAGATGCAAAAGTTTGCCGTGGGTACCTTTGGGACTGTTTCCTCAGAATTGATTCTGCCTTGCTCAAGCAAACCCCACCCTCATAGCACTGATGATGTTCCCTAGTCAGGTAATGAAATGTCTGCAAACAAACAACCCAGCTCAGAGACCACCAAGGCAGGGCTTCAGTTCTACCCTGAGCTACAAATAATCTCTTTTATTGGAATCAGTTGGATCTATTTAAAGGTGAATGTATATATTGGATTGCAGCCAATATCTCAGAGAGAAAATGGTAACCTCTGAAGAAAACACAATAATATGGATTGCATTGTTTTCACAATACAAATATGAAGACATTGTAACATTGCTTCTACTGGTCAGCTGATGTATAAGAATATTTAGGAGAATGAGTCTCACCCAGTTTCATTCACTTTGCTCAAAAGTTGCTCGTTAGTGCTTATTTCCTTCGGTTGTCAGCAGCTTCTGACTGGCTACACAAATGTAGCCAGTCTTCCCCCCCCTGGTTTGGAGGGCTTCCTCAGATCAAACATAAGAGCCTTCCAACTTTATTATTATTATTATTACCCTTGTTCTCTGATGTGCTTTCTTTCAATATTTGACACTTTCTGTTCCTTCTTTTGGATCAGGTGATCTTTAGCTGCTTATATTCTGGAATTCTGGAATAAAGTTTATCTCCAAACATATTCAGCTTCCTAGTTATGATATCACTAATTGTAAGCAATAAGAACAAGCAAAATTGAGTGT
>NW_015398590.1:0-1146 GCF_001527695.2 Protobothrops mucrosquamatus
GTGGACAAAGAACTTTGGGTATAATATAATGCTTGAACAATGGGAAAACGTGGATGAAAGTTTTAAAATTTACACTGCATTATAGGAAACCAGGCCACCAAAGAACATGGTGGCTGCACACCATCAAAGCTGACACCAGCCAGAGCATGGAACAACTCAAAGAAGTAGTGCAAGATTGGAAGATGTGGAGAGATCTGGCTGATAGAATCACCAAGAGTCAGACATGACTGAATGGATATCATCTTCATCATCATGAAAAATATTTTTTTTTATAAAATGATATACCGTTGGTATTTATCACCTGATAAATTGTCAAAGATGTATAAAGGTATTTCAAATGTATGTTGGAAATGCAAATATAAAGAAGGAAATTTTTACCATCTTTGGTGGACTTGTGAAAAAGCAAAGAAATAATTGGGGCAAGATTCATATTTTAATGCAGAAGATTCTCAAAATGAATATAAAACTCAAACTAGAGGCTTTCCTTTTAGGTTTACTGGACAAGGAACTTAAAAATAAATCTGGAACATTGTTGTATATCCTGACTGCAGCGAGAATCCTTTATGTGCAAAAATGGAAAGTTATACTAATTCCTACAATGGGAGAATGGATGGAAAAACTGATTTAGCTAGTAGAGATGGCCAAATTAGCTAAGAAAAGAATGCATCCAACTTTGTTTCTACTTGGAAACCACTTCTAGACTTTATGCTCAAAGCAGAAAAAAATGAAATTCGGACTGAAACTTGTCGATTAGATAGGTTTGTTGATATAGAAATATCTAGTATGTACTGTACTAAGTATGCAAAAGTTAAAAAGTTGAGGATATATTTGTATTGCTTTTATTCTACTGAGCTGAAAAGAATTGGAATTAACACTTTTTTCCTTTTACCCCACACTTATATAATAACAACAACAACAACAACAACAACAACAACAACAACAACAACAATAATAATAATAATAATAATAATAATAATAATGATAAAGTTGGAAGGGACCTTGGAGGTCATCTAGTCCAACCCCCTGCTCAGGCAGGAAACCCTATACCATTTCGGACAAATGGCTGTCCAGTTTCTTCTTAAAAACTTCCAGTGTTTATATATATAAGTGAAGTTTCTCCTTAATTCCAGGTTGCTTCTTTCCTTG
>NW_015398590.1:5608-6901 GCF_001527695.2 Protobothrops mucrosquamatus
TTTAATATAATTTTAATTACGACACAGCTACTAATATTTGGCTTTTAATTTGGTCTTAGAGGGGTTTTTATTTTGGTATTTATTAATTTTTTTTGGTATTTTATTGTTACTTGTTTTTAATATGCTGTGCACCGCCCTGAGTCCTTCGGGAGAAGGGCGGTATATAAATCTAAACAAATAAATAAATAAATAAATAAATGTCCCAGACAGTCTGCGACTGCAAGTCTTGCGGCACAGCCGCAACACCAAGCAAGCTGGCCATTTTGGGTTCTTAAAAATTCTGCATCTTGCTAATCACCAGTTCTGGTGGCCAAAAATGAAAAAGGACATTGAGAGCTATGTGAAAAGCTGTGCAGTTTGTGCAGCCAGCAAAAAAGAGTACCGGGGAAGACCCCAGGGCTATTGCAGCAGGTTGCTGACCCTGTCAGACCCTGGGAAGAGATAGCCATGAACTTTATTGTAAAGCTACCTGAGAGTGGGGGAAACACCGTGATTTAGACTGTGATAGACTTGTTCTCCAAGCAAGCCCATTTAATTGCATGTTCTGGACTCCCCTCAGACCAAAAGCTAGCGAAATTGTTCTTAAAACATATCTACCGGCTGCATGGAGTACTCAAATGCATCATTTCAGACTGAGGAGTCAAGTTTACTGCTAGGTTCTGGAGGGAGTTTGTGAGGATGATTGGGTCTTTCCAGTGGCTTAGTTCGGCTTTTCATCTGAGTACGAACGGGGCTGCAGAACGAGCCAACGCAGTGGTGGAACAGTACCTGTGTTGTTATGTCAACTACCAGAAAACTAATTGGGCAGGACTCCAGCTGTTTGCGGAGGTGGTGTACAGGGCTTTTCAACCGGTGGTACGCGTACCACTTGTGGTACATTAATGAGTGGCAGGTGGTATGCAGCCCTGCCTAGCCAAGTGTAGTGGGGGAGGGAAAGAGCCAGCACAGGCAAGGACTTACAGTGAGAGAGTACTCTGGAGCTGCAAAGGCCCCACGCTCACTTCTGGCTCACCCTCCCCCATGAGAAAGGAGGAGGGGGCGGAGACAGGAGAGCCTATAAAAGGAGGCAGTTTGGGCAGGAGAGGGAGAGAGGAAAAAAGCAGCAGCCTTGGGAGGAGGCAGAGTCAGCTGCACCGGAGGGGGAGGGGGAGGGTAGAGGAGATCAACCAGGCTGGCCATGAGCCGATCTACAACTGCTGTGGCAGCCACCTGTGCTGGCAGCAGCAAACAGGCAAGAAATGCAGCGGGGGAGGGGTCGCCCTCCAAGAGGAATAAAAAAAGGCAGCAATGGCT
>NW_015398591.1:0-1216 GCF_001527695.2 Protobothrops mucrosquamatus
GGGGGGGTAAGAGAGGGTGGGATGATTAGTACGGTCAGTGGGAGGGGCAGATATGGCGGGAGCAGAGGACCATATCGGGTTTGGGGAGCACGCACATGCTGTTTACAAGCGTGTGGGCGCTCCGGTCCTCAGGGCTCTACTCGGTCTCCAGGGAACTTAGATCCTCGGGCCCGGGATCACCGGCTGATGTTATGCAATGCCAGGTCAGTGGTGAACAAAGCCCCCCTCATTCAAGATCTTATTCAAGAGGGGGGTGCGGACCGGGCAGGTATCACCGAGACCTGGCTGGGCACGGAAGGGGGAGTGCCCCTCGTTGACATCTGCCCGCCGGGTTTCCAGGTATTCCATCAGCCAAGGACCCGGGGTAGGGGCGGTAGGGTAGCGGTCATTATAAGGGAGAATCTATGTCCGAGGGAGACCACTGTGCCTCAGATAGATGGTGGAGAGTCCCTCCTTGTGAAGTGGGGGCAGGGGGTTCAAGTGGGCCTGTTGGTTATATACCTGGCTCCCTGCTATGTATCAACGGCCCTGCCTGAGCTGGCCGACGTAATAGCCGGGGTGGCAGTTGAGACCCCCAGACTTATAGTCATGGGGGATTTCAATCTGCCATCGGCGGGCGAAACGTCGGCGACGGCTCGGGAGTTCTTGGCCTCCATGACGGCCTTGGACTTGACCCAATTAGTTCATGCCCCAACTCACACGGGGGGGACACACACTAGATCTAATTTTTGTCTCTGGCCAGTGGCAGAATGATCTGGAAATGGGGGAGGTAGTTGTAGAACCCCTGTCATGGTCAGATCATTCACTCCTTAGGATGGACTTCCGGACCGCTCCCCCCCGCCGCAGGGAGGAGGAACCACTTAGATGGTTCCGCCCCAGGCACCTGATGGACCCGGAGAGGTTCCTGACGGAGCTTGGGCCATATCCTGAGGACCTAGTTCACGATTCGGTTGAAAATCTGGCGGCGGCCTGGGAGACGGCCGCTGCCGCAGCATTGGACCGAGTCGTGCCTTTGCAGCCTCTGACCCGGCGCAGATCTCAATTGGCTCCCTGGTTTACTGAGGAGCTGAGAGAGATGAAGCGCCGGAAAAGACGCCTGGAGAGCAGTTGGAGGGCGAGCCGAACCGAATCTGACCGAACACAGGCAAGGATACAGGTTAGATCCTACCTAGTGGCGATGAGGGTGGCGAGGTCTAACTACTACTCCACCCTCATT
>NW_015398591.1:5505-6901 GCF_001527695.2 Protobothrops mucrosquamatus
GTTAAAGTCTTAAGTTGCTCAAGTCCAGTTTCCCCTGGTCAGTTCCATCTGGTTATTATTTACTCACAGTTCTCTGTAATTCACAGAAGTGGAGGCAACGACTGGCTTTGTTCCCCCCAAAAAAAGGGAACAAAGGCACTTGGGAGACGGAGATTTCCCGGACTCCGGAGGAGTACCCAATTTCGCTCTCCCGAGAAAAGGGGAGAGCTCTTGGGACTCTACTCCTATCCAGGAGTACTCACCTCGACCCCTTCTCCCGGGGCACAAGGTTCCAAGCCGCTGAACAGCTGCTGACCGCTGTTCATGCTGGCTCTGACGCCTTCCCAAGCGGACGGCTCCGAAAAGAGCCGCCATCGGCGCGCCGTCCCACCGGAAGTTCCTTTTAAATTGGATTTTAATTAACTTTTAAAATAAGAAAAGGCCTATTTAAATATATCTTTTAATTTATTTTAAATTTTGTAGATTTGTATCAATTGTTCTGTTTTAACTGGCTGTAAGCTGCCCTGAGTCCACCAGGAGAAGGGCGGGATATAAATACAATAAACTAAACTAAACTAAACTATATCATTGCTAAATGGTAAGAATTCAAGGGTGCTTACACTTCCTCAGGATTTAGATTTATTAGAAGGAGATCATTGAAGACTACAGCATTCCCACGATATAGTTTATTTTATATATAGACACATACACTTATTCAGGCTGAGAATAAGAAATGAGGTTCACAGATTCATATTCTGTGTTAGATAGCACAACAAGTGTTGTTATAGAAACAAACTCAACTCTGCTTACTTTTCCAGCTTTAGCCCAGAAAACTGTAGATGCCTTTTTTATTTGTTTTGTTCAAGGATGCTTAATCAATTTGCAGATAACATTTCCACACCACTCATGGAAAACCTATTATTGTGTATGTAAATAAGTACTGGAAAAAGCATAACTTGAGAGTATAGGGTTCAAAAGTTGATCTTTAAATTGTATTTAAGGCAACTGTTTCTAAGTTTTATTTAAGCATGCTTAATCACTACATTGCATAGCTGAGTTAGCCATGTCTATATTAAATGAAATCTCCATATTGAGCTTTTTTGTTATGTTAGAGCAGCAGGGAATATTTAAAATATTTGGCAAAAAAAATCACGTATATTAATTGGGGCTTCGAACACCAGATTATATTTTTGTTTTCTCACCTTTTGTTTTGGGTGCTTAAGGCTTATTGATGGCAAGAATCAGATAATTGGCTCAACATCCTGTATGTTGCTTCCAAAATGTTTAATTAAATGGAGTTGAAAAATGGATGCATTACAGAACCATGTGGCTGCTGATAAGGAGACAAACATGAAATTGTTAATATCAACCAAGTATTTTCATGAAATATGATAGAAAAAGTTAAAATGTTTATTTT
>NW_015398592.1:0-1934 GCF_001527695.2 Protobothrops mucrosquamatus
CTCTCTCTCTCTCTCTCTCTCTCTCTCTCTCTCTCTCTCTCTCTCTCTCTCTCTCTCTCTCTCTCTCTCTCTCTCTCTCTCTCTCTCTCTCTCTCTCTCTCTCTCTCTCTCTCTCTCTCTCTCTCTCTCTCTCTCTCTCTCTCTCTCTCTCTCTCTCTCTCTCTCTCTCTCTCTCTCTCTCTCTCTCTCTCGCCGATGAGGACAAAGGAGAGCAAAATGGAAAATGAATAACAGACCTGTGTAACATTTCAACTGGGGGACCCCATCTGAAAGCAATTCAATCCAATCTCAGAATCAAACCATTTTCTCTGTACTGAACCTACAATTTGGATCAAATTATTAAACCAAATTGGCTGCCCTTAAAAACCAGTTACTGAATCGATGGAGGGAAAGCAGCTGCATCAACTGGATCAAATCAAACGGCCTTGATTTTCCAACCCAGGCTGATCATTTGAATCCAGAGGACTAAATGGAGCTATCAAACCTGCGTTTCAGATAAGATTCAGCTGCTTCTCACATCCCAAGGGACCTTTGCAGCAATGAGGCCTGCAGGAGATTTCCCATCGGTCACTGCATGATTTGAGGTGAAAGGGACATGAAAATTTGTGTTGTGATTTATATCACATTAAGCTAATTAAATGATTCCTCTTCGGCAATCAATTTCCAATTTAACACACCATGGGTTAAGTCTTAATTCACCCCAATTATCAGTCCTAGCAATGGTGCCCAGGAAAAGGGGTGGGACTTAAAGGAAGATAAGATAGCAGTTGTGTAGTCCATGCTCCGCCCCACTTATGCACAGTGTGATGCCGATGCACATACAAAAGGGGACAATACTTCAATTACATGGTCTTAACCAGGGGTCCCCAAGCCCTGGGCCGCAGCCATTGGGAACCGGGCCTCACAAGTGGTGGGTGAGCACACGCACAGGCGAAGCTGCATTTCCACAAACGGTGCGTACGCAAAACCATCCCTTCCCCTCCATCACGGCTACCGCCACCACTGGTCCACAAAGCTGGAAAGGTTGGGGACCACTGGTCTTAAACTACCATGTTGTCTTTTTTGATTCAACCAAACACCAATGAATTATCGTCAAATGAGTTTCCATGGTGATCTGATTGACTTTGCTATCAGGATTCAACTGGTGGATCTCAAGGTGACCTATCACTTTGTTGTTATATGTGTGTACACTGAGAACTTATGCACCGGAAACAAATTCCTTGTGTTTCCAATCACACTTGGCCAATAAAGAATTATGTTCTGTTCTGTTCTGTTCCGTTCTCTCGTCTAGTCTAGTCTAGTCTAGTCTAGTCTACTCTACTCTACTCTAGGTCTACTCTACTCTACTCTAGTCTAGTCTAGTCTAGTCTAGTCTAGTCTAGTAGCTAAACAGATCCTAAAGGCCTGATGTCCACCTTTGACTGAGATAACTTGAAAGAAAATTTAAAAAACAATGTGCAGAAGGAATAGTATTTAACTAAACTATACTGGCCATGGGAAGACCTGAATACAAGTCCTTGTCAGCCACTGAAAATCACTGGGTGATTTTGGTCCAATCATTCTTTCTCAGCCCAGCTTATCTCACAGGGACATTTTGAGGGAGCTTTTCACAAAAAATATGAGGACAATTTGCACTGTGTGCCATGTTGGGCTCCTGAATAAAAAGAAGAACATCAAAGTTTTGCTTTTTTTTTTAATGTAAGCTGCTGAGAATCATTTTGATTGCAGCAACATACAGGCATGTTGAATAAATAAATATGAAACTAAAAAATAAACACCAGCGCCAAGGGAAGAATGGTGGGGACAAGAGAAAACTCGGTCTCTTGGTCGTGAGCATCCAAAGCCATCTGGATATCGGACAGAAATGCTAGATTAAGATGGCTCTTGATGAGGTTATTTTCTATGCTGGTCTAGGACCATAATAAAGATTTAAT
>NW_015398592.1:5870-6900 GCF_001527695.2 Protobothrops mucrosquamatus
TTCTATTCTATTCTATTCTATTCTATTCTATTCTATTCTACATCCTGTCTTCTATTCTATTCTATTCTATTCTATTCTATTCTATTCTATTCTATTCTACATCCTGTCTTCTATTCTATTCTATTCTATTCTATTCTATTCTATTCTATTCTACATCCTGTCTTCTATTCTATTCTATTCTATTCTATTCTATTCTTTCCTTTTCTACATTAGCTTAGAAATGCCCTATCTTACAATCTTGGAGAACTGAAGAAGCTTCTTGGATGAGAAGCAAATATCGGCTTCAAAGAAAAAGAAAATCAAGGAAGTTCAATTGCCCTTGTGGGGGGGGGGGAAGCACCTTTGGGACAATCATGAGCTGGATGGCTGAGAATCACCCTAGACAGGTAGCCATGACTGGCTGGGGAATTCTGGGAGTTGAAGTCCCCCCCTCTTAAAGTTGCTAAGGTTGAAGAGCATTGACCCTAGGCCAGGGGTGGGGAACCTCGGCTCTTTTATGACTTGTGGTCTTCAACTCCCAAAATTCCTGAGCCAGCATGGCTGACTCAGGAATTCTGGGAGTTGAAGACCACAAGTCATAAAAGAGCCAAAGTTGCCCACCCCTGGCCTAGGCTAACAAACACCACACTAGATTTGAAAAGTGAAGCGGTGAGATTTTTTTTTATTTTCCCAGAACGCCTCCTGAAATATGCATTCCCCTCCTGGAAGCTGCCCCAATCAATTACTTAACTAAATGTGACCAGTTGTTGATTAACCTGTAGGTGAAATCTTACACTCCTGAGAAAATGTAATCTGTTTGCCATGTCCAGAAATGAACTCCTCTCAGTCCTCCCCCCCCCCCACCCCACTTGGGCAGGGAGGGAGAAATCTTCTCCAGGTTTGCCTTCTCTGCCCCTGGTCACTTTTCATCAATTTTCTTTCTGCTTGTTAAAACTTTTTAAGTTTCCAGAGGAAATCGGGAAGGCTTATGCATCTGTCAGCATCGCTAATTCCATCAAAGATTTCTCATTATTCATTGTTGGCAGTTTAA
>NW_015398593.1:0-1693 GCF_001527695.2 Protobothrops mucrosquamatus
AAATCACTATTGGTTGAAATGAAATCACTATTGATTGAAATTTCCAGGACAGTTTTCAGCACAATCTCAAATTGCTATAATTCACTACTGTTACAGAATCTAGCATTGTTTCTTTATAGCTAATAGCCTAGGGCAGTGATGGCGAAACTTTTAGAGACCAAGCGCCCAAACTGCAACCCAAAACCCACTTATTTATCACTAGGTGCCAGGTGGGCATGGCTCACTGGGTGGGCATGGCTGTGGTGGTCATGGCAGAATGGGTGGGTGTGGCCAAGGTGGGCATGGTAACCTCGATGTTGATCATGGGCAGGGACTCCTGTGGGGGCCGGGCAGGGTTGGGGGAGATCCAGGGGTCTCTGGTGGGTGGGGTGGTGGGCAGGAGCTCATCCTGCGGGGTGAGGGGAAGCGAGGCAGGGCGGGGTTGCCATTGCCACAGGGCAAGATGAGGCAGGGGCCAGGGCAGCTGCTCTCTGATACCATCGGCCCCTGCACACAGAGGCCAGCGAATGCATGGGGACCAACGGTGTCCATCAGCAGCCACAGCTTGCCAGCCCCTCGACCGGCGCACTCTGGGGCTCCGCAGCCCACTGCCAGCAGTTCAGAGAAGCCGCCTCTGAGCTCAACGGTCGGCCGACAGCTGAGGAGGCGATGCAGTGGGTCATGCCTGGGAAAATGCGAGGCCAGGAGGGACGGGATGGGGGGGAGGGAAACCAGACATGCTGGGATGCATCCGGGCACGTGGGAACTCGGTGAGTTAGCGGGCAGCTGCTTGAAGAGGGACGGTTGCCATTTCCAGGGCATGGCGCGCATGCCCACAGAGAGACCTCTGAGTGCCGCCTCTGGCACGCATGCCATAGGTTCGCCACCACTGGCCTAGGGCATACTTAACAATGCTGTAAAAAAGGTGGAGCAGTATTTCCAGCTTTTTTATGGGCACTTTAATTTTTTTTAGAATTTTTGAAGGCAAGAGATGAAATGAAAGCTTCAGGATGTCATTTCCATAAAACTTTGAAACCTCTACCATAAATGGCTCCCACACAGTCATTTCTAGAGTGTGATACTTGTATTCTGATCAGAGCACATGCATCTTTCAAATGCTCATTCTGAAAGAGGTTACACACTCCTCTTCTATTTTCTTCCTTTGTTTTGTCAAAGGGCCTTGGTAAATGGAGGACAAAGAAACAGAAAAGAAAGGAAGACTGCAACTGAGTGGATGTGCAAGGAAAAAGCTTTTTCTTCCTGCCTCTGCTACTGCTTCTCCTTACCAAGAAAAGGATAGAAAAAGTAGGAACCAGAGTCAGTCTGGGTAGTTTTAATACTTTAATTGCCATCTGAGCTAAATGGGGACCCAATGGGTGTGTCATGTGTCTGATTAATGAAACACTTCAAAGAACTTTCAGGCATTGTTTAACCTAAAAAGTCTTTATTAGTGTAAAGGAGTGTCAGCACGGCATAGTGAATGCCAAGATCTGAATTTCCCTTCCTTCGCACATAACATTCCAGGCATTTCCCCTCCCCTATTTTGGGGTCATGATTCACATCTTCCAATTAGCCTGGAGGGCAAAGATTCACTTCCATTTCCTTCCGCTCGCTTTTCTCTCCTCTCTCATTCTCATCTGAATTAACTCTAAAAGTACCAGACAGTTCTGCATATTTTGTCAAAGCAAGAATATTCAATATTAGCAGCGTTGAC
>NW_015398593.1:3228-6900 GCF_001527695.2 Protobothrops mucrosquamatus
CGCTTTAAAGGTGGTAACTAACACCTTAAAGCGCACCCGGAAGGCCACTGGCAACCAGTGCAGCTCGCGCAGCAGCGGTGTCACATGGGAGCGACGAGCCCCCCCCAACACCGCCCGCGCGGCCGCATTCTGGACCATTTGAAGCCTCCGGGTGCTCCTCAAAGGGAGCCCCATGTAGAGAGCGTTACAGTAGTCCAGGTGGGAGGTGACAAGAGCATGAGTGACTGTGTGTAAGGCGTCCCGGTCCAGATTGCACTCAGGATTTCATTTGTCTCTCTCCTTTGGTTTATATAATTGTATGTGTATGTGTTTATTTGTTTGTTTGTGTGTGTGTGTGTGTGTGTGTGTGTGTGTGAGAGAGAGAGAGAGAGAGAGAGAGAGAGAGAGAGAGAGAGAGAGATATTTTATTTTGCTCAGGACATAAAGCATTTTAAATAAGTATCAGTTGTCTTGCATAACAGTGGCCATTTTGAATATATTGTATAATCCAAATTTTGCTATGCTCTAGTAATCATATACTTAGCAATTTTCCATCTCACTTAACCCCTTTTCTGCAGTAGTAAGTAACCTGAACTTCAGCCTTTTAACATAAATAACGTCCTTCCTGCAAATAAGATGAGATTATCCATAAATTAACACATGATCATTTTGAAGGAAGAGGATTAGAAAACTTCAATGATTTTGAATCAGGTGTGATAAGGAAATATGTAATCTCTCAAGAATTGGCTACTTTTCACTGGTCTGTGCTATACCAGGTTTACAGAGCAAGTTCAATATTTTGAAATGTTGTCATTTCCCAAATTTTTGGAACAATCTATAACTGTTCTCTAATATATAAAAAAAGTGATAGAATACATCTTTTTTAGGATTTTTGAACAGTGGAGTGGGAATTTTTAGGGCTCTGAGGTGCTGTCAGGATTTGGGCACCTTAGAAGGATAATGGGAAAGTTTTGTCCAGGTAAAACGTGCTGCTTTATTGTTTTTTAAAAAATATATTTTTAGAGGTAGGAGCAGCACTAGAAATGTTTATTGTGTTTTTATACTGAGGACTGAGATGTTTAGGGGTTTAGGTGGAGTCTCCAATTTCAATAGAACACATGCATTTTTGCTAAGTTACCCTTGTCAAGGTAAGTAATATTTTTGTCTTGGGAAGAGAATAGCTTTTTAATTTTAATGGGGTTATATGAACATGTTCTCTGTCACGTGCCCATTATGTCATGAAAATAAATTCTGTTTTTATTTCAGTCATAGCAATCCCCCCTTTTCCACTTTAGTGTTGACTCTTTAGAATATCCAAAAGCGTCGATGTCTTCTAAGGAATAGTTTTGAATAGACCTATGGACTATTATAACAGACTCTACATGGGGCTGCTCTTGAAGAGTCTCCAGAAGCTTCAACTGGTACAATTTGTGATGGTGTAACAGTTTTGGGGGTGTGTGCACCTAGAATGGAATAAATGCATGCCTACATAAAGAAACAAATAAATAAAATATAAGCAGCAAAAGAAGTTCATTAAATAGCGCAAGCATGCACAAACGCAACCATGCTTTGCACATGTGTACATTCAGGCAATTTTCCTTTATCTATCTATCTATCTGTCTGTCTGTCTGTCTGTCTGTCTGTCTGTCTGTCTGTCTGTCTATCTATCTATCTATCTATCATCTGTCATATTTCTTAACCACGCATCTCCCTCTTTTTACCATAATGTCTACCTGGAATTAAATATTAAATAAATTTCATTTCTAAGAACTAAGAAAAAAAATCTAATAAATTCTTGTATCCATTACATTTTTATGAGAACCAATGGAGCCATAAGATTGCCTGCACATTAGAGTCAGCTGTTTGTTTTCTTGAGCCAGTTCCAGCATAGCCTATTTTCCTGCTACACACACAATCCTTGTTCTCATCTTCTCTTTATCTGTGATAGATTGATTAGTCTTCTGTAGTCATCATCTATGCCTTCTTGGGCTATGCTAAACATACTAAAACATACCGCCAGTTATCATTGGTTTTGGTTTTGGTTTTTTAGCATTTAATAGATATTGTCCCAAAGGTGCTTTTTTCATGAGGCAACTGGACTTTCTTGTTTTTCTTTGAAGATGTTTCACTTTGAATCCAAGAAGCTTCTTCAGCTCTTGGATGAGAAGTGAAATGTCTTCAAAGAAAAACAAGAAAGTCCAGTTGCCTCATGAAAAAAGCACCTTTGGGACAACCATGACCTGGATGACTGAGACATTTAACAGATATTGCTTAACATTAACTAGATTAAAAATAAATCCTGAACTGAAAAGTTCCAGAATTGGAATGGACTCTCTGATAAGGCAAGATCATCTTGTCCAGCCCTGAAACATATGAAAATGCTACCTTGAATTTTAGTCACTTTATCCACAAGGATCAGAAATGTAAACTACCCAGACCGACAAAATTTTCCACAGAAAACATGATTCACATAACTTCCTCCTTGATTTCTTCCTTCCCTTTAGAGGCAGCCTCACAATACTGCATGAGTACTGTAGATATTTTACTGCAATAGAGAATGCGTAAATAATGAATTGCTTAGCAGTTCTGGACATTGCTCTCTACGTTTAGAATGGGTTTGATTAACGGTTCTGTTGAATATTGATCTTAACTCAGTTATATATTTCCAAGAGTAGCCACAAAGGCAGTAGCTATTTTTAAAAGTATAAGCAAACAAATACAATCATTCTGGGAGAAATCTTGCTGTAAGAGATGCAGACACCTTATATATGACTAAACAGAACAGTAATAAAATAAACAGTTCAATAAAATTTACTCTGCACAATATCCAACATCAATCCAGAATATGGAAATAAACTGCTTCTTCATAAAGAGAAAATATCCAAGACTGCTTTTTAAAAACCAAATGCTGTAGAACATGTTGATGATTTGCTTTTCCACACTGTGGTTTACCATTTAATTTTATGTATTTAGAAAGTTAGTGCTGGTTTTTCTTCATGCCAAAGTCAAGTATAGGTGTGTAGACCAATTCCCAGCTGTTTTCGTAATGTGGATTGCCACATAGGCCAAGTCTCAGCAGAGTGGAGCCTGTAGGCAACATGGAATGTGCATCTTCATTGTATCCACAGAGCCCCAAATTAAAGAGGGCTTTTTTAAAAAAAAAAAGGCTAATATCTTGGATGACTTGGATGATTCAAGAACTTTTTGGTGTTCTCACTTGAATTCTTTTGAGATTTTGAGGAGAAACATCAGCATTGTGGAAATTTGATTTACACTTGTATTGCAGTACAGGTAGTCCTCAACTTTGGATCACAACTGGGACCGGCATTTTCACTATCATAAGATGAGTTGGACCCATTTTACAATTTTTTATGATGGTCATTAAGCAAATTGTATGTCATTAAGTGAATCCACTTCCCCAATGTATGTTTTTCACTGGAAATCAGTAAGAAAGGTGTCACATGACAACAGGATGGGTTGTAAATATGAGCTGGTTGCCAAGTATACAAATTGTGATCAAGGGGCTGGTGCAATAAGGGAGATGTAATAGTCATAAGTGTGAGTACAGGTTGTAAGTCACTTTTGCTAAGGTCATTGTAATTTTGTACAATGACCTTAGAAAATGAATGGTTGTAAATCAAAAATTACCTGTACTTTGTAGACCACCAGCAGGTCCTTGGGAAGCACTGAAAG
>NW_015398594.1:0-4609 GCF_001527695.2 Protobothrops mucrosquamatus
TGAAGATAAAGCCAAATGCAATTAACCATTAGCATATAGAAATGTTATATACATAATAAAGAGAGAAATACAGACTGAAATGTGATATTGGTGCTGTTGCAAAACATTTAATATCACCAAGTCACAAGCCCTAGATAAAAGGAATGAGGCTGGAATGGCAGGAACCAGTAGTGCTGCTGATTATTATTATAGTTCTTTGAGCAGACAACTACAATAGATGTTTAGACTCCATTTGACATTTTTATCCACCTATCTAGTTCTTCCTAAGGATCCAGAATAGGCAGAAGTTGTTGTTCGGTGATGTTAAAGGTATCATTATAGGATGTAAGCTGTTACAAGTAAAACTGCCTTTTGCAATTGATTGATTATTATAGTTATTATTATTAAAATACAGCTGCTATAGGTATGAAAAGTGAAATCATAATCTGAGAGATGTATACAAGAGAGATCTGGCATAGAAAAAAGCTCACAAGCATGCTCAGGACTATCCAGACATACTGTGATTTATGAGATCAGTATTGTTTGTTTGCTTGTTTGCTTGTTTGCTTGCTTTCAGAGGATTATATGGCACTCCAGTCAAAAGTGACTCTAATCTACAAAGCAAAATCTGCTATACACGAGGGCAATTTGGAAATAAACCTCCATTTGGTTATCAATGACAGACACTCGCAGAGACAAAACTTTTATTATACACATTAGAAAACTACAACATTATATTACTTTTTGACATAGTCGCCATTCAAATTGAGACACTTGCTATAACGTCTTACAAGGTTTGAAATTCCTTAGTAGTAGTCGCTCAGCACCAAATCTGGGCTATGGGGGGGTGATCAAAAACATCCCAACGGAACTGCTTCAAAAGTTCTTGGGTGCATCTAGCGGTGTGTGGGCGAGCATTATCGTGAACCAACACCACACCAGAAGTGGTGCCATAGAAAATCCCATCAAATGTGAAGATGCCAAAGGAGTGCTGCTAGTGAAGTTCATGCAGTGTGGTTCAACCATCAATTCAGAAGTCTACTGTGAAACGTTACGAAAACTCAGATGAGCCATCCACAACATGCTGACTTCCAGTGTGGTGTTGGTTCACAATAATGCTCGCCTGCACACCGCTAGATGCATCCAAGAACTTTTGAAGCAGTTCCGTTGGGATGTTTTTGACCACACACACCCCCATAGTCCAGATTTGGTGCCGAGCAACTACTACTAAGGAATTCCAAACCTTGTAAGACTTTATGACAAGTGCCTCAATTTGAATGGAGATTATGTCGAAAAGTAATGTAATGTTGTAGTTTTATAATGTGTATAATAAAAGTTCTGTATCTGTGAGCGTCTGTCATTGATAAACAAACAGAGGTTTATTTCTGAATTGCCCTCGTATAATGACCTGAAGGCAAGGACAAACACTTCTTATGAATTGAGATGGACTGATCCATGATATGTGCCAGTCCCAATTAGCTCTCACTCAAACTCCACTACAGCCATAATTACTGATGTCTTGCTTTGATTGTTCTATTCCTTTAGAGTTATAAATGAGAATCATGCTGGGATCAAGTGGAGGAACTATGGAAAATTGCACATGGTGCAATACATGGTATAAATCCTATGCATATTTCTGATCCTAAATATGGTAATACTATACATGTGAAATTGGACCTGTTTTCAGTTTAAGACCACTTCCAACCATCATCCCTAATTCCTAGAAAACATGCAATAGAAAATATAAAAGGGGTGTGTATGTACAACTATTCATGCATATGTATGTGTACAACAATATGTGTATGTTTATAGGTATATAGGTTTTCTTTCAGGTGTTAATTTAACACAAATGTTTTATGCTCAAATGTATGTAATTTGATTTGAGTGAGCATGTTGATTGATACTAACTATTATGACTATTTTTAAAAAAAACATGAATAAAACAAATCATGGCTTCATATAGCACATGCCTCAAAAATGCAAACATATTGTTGCAAGATTATTTCCAGCCCCCACTCCAGACCTGGACTCTCTGCATGGAGGGGAAATGAATAAGAAAATGCTATTTTATTCTAGGTGTTGTTCTATCTCTTTAAATAAGATTTTAGTGAAGGAGGAAAGTTTTGCTTTTAAAATGAGGTAAGGAATCTGTAGATTTGGGGCAAGGTTATAAAATAGACATGGGCATTGGCGGGATGGGATCAAAAACAGACTGGCAGCCATAGACCGCACAATCAAAGCCCTTTTTTAAAACATGCATTACATGTGTGATGTGTATAAAAAGGAACTGGGGTTCAGTCTCATAGTTGTGACTGTCATCTTGACTTTTTTAGACCCCGCCCCCAGGCATGGCCCTCAAACCAGCTCTAGTTTCTTTTAGACCTCAGACATCCCTCATTGGATGTTCCACACACATTCTGCATTCCTGACATTTGTCATTTGGTCCCACCCACTACTAGATTACGGAACCTGATAGATGTGAACGTTGTTGCATCCTGCAAAAATATTCCCCGTACCCGTTTTAAAGCATTATCGCTTTATTGTTTATGATAGCAGCTGGGTATATATTTCAAGTATGTTATTATAGATTATGTTTTATCTTGATCTTTTTTTCAATGGCTGTGGAAGAAGTGATCTTCTTTTTTACTGTTCATACTTTTTTACTGATACCTTGCTTTTGTGATTCCAGGATATTCTTACGCTGACTGAATTATAATATTTATTGTTTTATAGTGTTCTGACATTGTTTCAAGAGAAGAAAGGGACTCAGGATGTGATATATTTTCAGCATTTTGTACTCTTTTCAGTGATAGATTGTGCAAATATGAATCATTTGGTATCTATTCTCATTTTTAATTGGGTATGTTGTTGATGAAAAAAACCACAAAACTGCATCTCACTTATTTTGGCCATGTCATGCGGGGGAATTCACTGGAGAAAGCAAAAATGTTGGGAAGAATTAGTGGTAAAAGGAAACCAGGCTGCCAAAGAACATGATCAAAGTTGACACCAGCCAGAGCATAGAAAAACTCAAAGAAGTAGTGCAAGATCAGAAGATGTGGAGAGACCCAGCCCACAAAATCGCTAAGAGCTGGACATGACTGAATGGATAACGTGGTTGTTATCATCATTGTTGATGAAAATTTATGTTCTTCCTTGCTTCCAAGTACTGCTCTTCTGTGGGGTTAGTCAATGGAAAAAAAATTCAAAAAATGACTGCTGGGGAAGAGGAATCAGTTTTCAATTGTTGCATGTCAGACTTCTTCCAATTATTTGGTCATAGCTGAATGGAGGAAAAAAGGAACAGAATTTGATTTTGGCTCCATTCAAAATAAAGGCAAGGAAACCCATTGTCAGCTTTAAAAGTGGAGGGGGAGGTTTGAGGAGGAAAAACACAAATGTGAAAACTGTAACACTTCTAATATCTCCTCTGTCAATCTGGAATCTACTGAATAAATTTCTAGGAAAATAAGGCAGAAATTGTGCTGTAAACTTACATTTTTGTACTGTATTCAGTCAGACAATGTAGGATTCTTGGCAGGGAGAGAGAAAGCATTCAGTGCATCCTGGCATAATGATTTAGGATTACATTTTAAAGGAAAAATTAATTGCATTTCTTATATTTCATAAGAGGGCCTCTTTCCAGCTTTCTCATTTCATTCCGTTAATTAAAACAGGCATCCACAATTTGGAAATTATAGTGAAATTATAGTCTTTTGTTTTTTAATCAGAGTAATTCTGTTTGGTTTAGTTTCTAGACCTGGCAAATGATTAGATCAAGTGCTAGATTTAGGCATGTATCTGACCTAAACAGCCATAGACAAATCCCCTACTTTTCTTTAAGTTTTTCATGAAATATACAGACAGTACGGGTTGTCATAATTTGATGGGCATCAATTTATTTCTAACTGCATATTTGCAGTTTTAAAACATCTCCACTCCCCTTAGTGAATGGATGTAATGCAGATGTCAGAGCCAAGCATGTACAATCATTTCTCCACTCATTCTCTCTCTCTTTGTCTTAGGAATACACCCCTAAGGAGCATAAGAAAGCTCAAAGAAGCCATTAAGTTAGCCTTTAGTGAATTACAAAAGGCAGGAGATTTATATAACCTGTCAGCACAATTCATTGCTTATGTCAGGAAGTATTTTGTCATTTTAGGTTGTGGACTAGTTGTTAAAATTAAGGAACAGGGATTCAGGGACCCTGAGATTTCCAGACACTGATGATATTTTATGAGTAGCTTGTAAAAATCACCTTCCAAATAAAGTGAAGAGGGAAATGCAGTTTAATTTACTGTTGATGAGTTGCTTATGTTGCCCTCCTATGATTAAAGAACAAGTGGCCAGAGTATCTTTTTCAGCTTTTTTGGACTATAGACTTGGTTCTTTAAGCGACTGCTGGTTTAAGACATTTTTAATTTTAGAACCATTATTTATTTATTTTACAAAATTTATATGCCGCCCTTCTCCCCATGGGACTCAGGGCGGCTCACAGCATGTTAAAACAATATACAAAATTACCCCTTCTAAAAACCAATTAAAATCCAAATATTAGTGGCTGTGACTATTTAAAATCATTAAAAATTTTCCCTATTTAAAATTCACCCTAGGTCAGGCCCGCTTGTTG
>NW_015398594.1:5826-6900 GCF_001527695.2 Protobothrops mucrosquamatus
AGACCCGTACGGCCTCCAGGCAACGGGCCATCACGTCAAGGGCATCGTTGGGGTGACCCGGGGTGGAGATGTACAGCTGAGTGTCATCAGCGTACTGATGGAACTCCACCCCAAAGCCCCGAATGATCTCGCCCAGCGGCTTCACATAAATATTGAACAATAGGGGAGAGAGGACCGACCCCTGAGGCACCCCACAAGTGCCTTAAGATGAGCAGTTGGTTTTACACAATCTATGCAATGTCTTGGGTTTATTAATTAAGGGCTTTACATCCTAAGTGCTACACATAGTATCTGTCAGTGTGTTGGAAATGATATAAATGTGTGTGCTCAAGCCTCTTGCACTATTTAGTTATCTGGATATATCCAGTGCAGTACTCATGAAAACTCACAGAAAAATGTAAAAGGTCAAGGTCAAAGGAGCATAGTTTTTACTAGCTGATAAAAACACAAAAGGGCAAGTTGATTCACATGGTCAAAACAAGTGGGAATCAGAGATTCAAGATAATGAACCCAACTTAGCTTGAAGTGTCAAGATAGCAGGATGTCATAGAAAAAATATTCCACTTTCATAATGCTCCCAGATAGCATCTTAATTCTTAGACTGTGTTTTCAATTTACATTTTGTATTACTTGTTTGAAATCTTTCTCCTCCAGCATTTTCAACTAATATTGCTGCCATGTTACTGCTAACAGCAAGGTCCAAACACACATTTTTACTCCAGCTTCTGACATAGGTGATAACCTGTAGTAGCATGATCCACACAGAGAGTAGCTGAGCAGCCAAAGGTTGCAAATCATTAAGATGCTATTAGGCACTGAACGTGAAATCACACAGATGAGGTATGCATAACCTTTCCCCTATTCTTGCCATCTCAGACTAGCAACCATACTTCTATACTCTTCAGAAAATACCTATAGTTACTGCATATATACTAATTAATATTTTATTGTGCTATTGTTTAGGGACAAGTGAAAAAACAGCAATAGAAGGGATGGTCCTGTATGTATTTTGTGAAATGTCTTATTTTACAAAGGCTGGAGTTTTGTGGGTCTGCCTGACTGCTGACATTGTAG
>NW_015398595.1:0-1056 GCF_001527695.2 Protobothrops mucrosquamatus
CAGGAACTTCCCACCAGGTTTGAATGAATCAGAAAGAACAAAACGGAAGGCACATCTTGAGATCTATGACTATGTAATATTGTAAGCAAAAATGTTTTCAGAATGTTAATGAAAAATGACTTCAGTGCCTTGGTTGAAGAAGTGTGGGCTTTGGGTTACTGTATTATTAGCATATGCTCTTTTATCTCAAAGCAGAAAAACTACTGAAGAGCTTATAGCTCAGTGATGGCAAACCTTTTAGAGACAGAGTGCCCAAACTGCAACCCAAAACCCACTTATGTATCGCCGGGTGCCAGGTGGGTGTGGCCCACTTGGCGGGCGCAGCTACAGTGGGCTTGACAGACTGGGTGGGCATGGCCACTGTATGGGTGTGGCTGCAGTAGTCTTGGCAGACTGGGTGGGCGTGGCCAGGGTGGGCATGGCCACCTCGATGTTGCTTATGGGGAGGGACACGTGTGGGAGCCGGGCAGGATTGGGAGAGATCCAGGGGGTCTCTGGTGGGTGGGATGGTGGGCTCCCCAATGGCAGCTCCAGGCTGGCTGGCCTTAGGCCAGTGATGGCGAACTTTTAGAGACCATGTGTACTGGGGCGATGGCACGTGCCCACAAAGAGGGCTCTGCATGCCGCTTCTGGCACACGTGCCGTAGGTTCACCACCACTGTTATAACTCAATGATACTTAAGACAGAACAGTAAATCACTGGGGTTAGGAAGGTCTTCTGTTCATTATTATAATTATTCCTATATTTCTATAGGAATGTTTGAAAACATATGCTAGTCAAAAAGATCCTTCTGCTTCTCTGTTTTGAGATTCCACAACACACACACACACAGTATATATATCAGGGGTGTCCAAACTTTTTTCAAAGAGGGCCAGATTGGATGAAGTGAACGTGCTGGAGGGCCGAACATTTTTCCGAACATTCTTTGAACCATTACAATTAAATGCAAATGAATTATTTTATGCCTCTTTCCTCTCCCTCTCTTTCCTCTCTCTCTCTCTCTCTCTCTCTCTCTCTCTCTTTCTCTCTCTCTCTCTCTCTCTTTCTCTCTCTCT
>NW_015398595.1:5080-6899 GCF_001527695.2 Protobothrops mucrosquamatus
TAATTGTATTATTTTAAAGGATTTAAAAAAATAAGATATTAGATGATTAATGTCATATATGTATGCAATTATATTACTTTAATGAATTTAAAATTTGCATTTGTTGGGATTAAGGCGTAAAAGGTTGAAGGTTTATTGATTTTGACTGATTTTGTATGTGAAAAAGAATGAAAAATTGGGAAGAAATGTAAGAAGGAGGAATAAGGAATGTTTTTGAAGTCAATGTTTTTTTAATCTTTTTGGATTAGTAAAATGTTTGTCAGAACTTAGGATGATTAAGGATATATATAAATATAATTGTATTATTTTAAAGGATTTAAATAAGAAAAATAAGACATTAGATGATTAATGTTATATATGTATGCAATTATATTATTTTAAAGAATTTAAAATCTGTATTTACTGGGATTAAGATATTTGAATGATTATAAGAGAAATGGTAGAGTTTACTTTTTTAGATGTTTGGATTTGGGGAAGATGGATAATTTTGTTTTGAGTTTTGAGCTAAAATGGAGTTTAATTTTTGTTTTTTGTTTTTTAATTATTTGAGTTAAAGTTTTTTTTTTAAAACTGATTGCTTTATGAGGTGTTGAATCCTGTTTTAGTTCTGGGAAGTCGGGGAGGGGAGGCGTTTAAAGGGAAATTATAAACTGATGTAGCAAATAATTATAAGTATATAATGGAATTGTAATAATAAGAGGATATTCCCGGCAGGTTCCCCAAATTGCACTCGATGTGGTGGTTAGAAGGCGAAAGGGATGTAGAGTGGTAGGAGGAAAGAGGAGAGGTTGTGGGGTGAGGGGGAGGAAAGAGAGGGAAAGTGGATAAGGGTGGAGGCAAGGCGGGGACTGCCAGGAGTATTCGGAAATATTTTGAGTAAAAAAAAATTTTTTTTGTGGTGTTTGTAGATGCATCATTTGTATTTGTTGTTTAATTCAAAATAATAAAAAAATTTATATATAAAAAAAAAACACTGGAAGTTTTTAAGAAGAGATTGGACAACCATTTGTCTGAAATGGTATAGTGTTTTCTGCCTGAGCAGGAGTTAGACTAGAAAACCTCCAAGGTCCCTTCCAACTCTATTATTCTATTCTGTTCTGTTCCGTTCCGTTCCATTCCATTCTATTCTATTCTATTCTATTCTAACCATTGCAGGTTCTCTTGTTGAGTGTGTAAATATAATAATAAGGAATACATATTGCTTATAAACTATCAAAAGGATACGTTTAGCACTAGCTAATAAGAACAAAATATAACACTTGTAAAATTATAACAGGCAAGCTTAAAATACAACCAATTAAGTGTTTTTGCCCTGCAGAGTTAGTAAACACTCAGACATTCATAAACCAAAGAAAAACACTTGTCTGCTCTCATTATGATCTATAAAAACTGGCAGTTTGTTATCCTATTAGCAGCTATCCTGCAGTTTCAAAGTCTTGATGTATAAAAAAATATTAACATTAACTTGGATAATATCCATCAGTTCTTCAACATCAGCTGTTTCTATCAAATAAGAGTTACAGATGTCTAAATTGTATGACTACTATTACTAATAGTGTACGTCTGCGGTTTTGTGTGTGTACACTGTATGTCCATAAACATATGTTTTCCATCTGCAGAATTATAGGAAGCAGCTGAAGTTTAAAAAAAAACAGCACAACAGCTGTAAAAAAATAATGCCATCAATTTAACTTCAGGGTGACAGCTCAACCATTAGGCAGAGAAATAAAGACTAGGCATTGAAGCATTTCTCCATCAAAATTTAAATGGGGAAAATGCATTAAAATTATCTGTATATATTAAAACCTCTTAGAGTGTT
>NW_015398596.1:0-1857 GCF_001527695.2 Protobothrops mucrosquamatus
CTGGCATAAATCCGAAATTCTAAAATTTTAAATTGGGTATAATTTTATATTATTATAGTGGGTTTTAGGACAGGACAAATAATTTAATTAGTTTTTAATATTTTTAAATATTATGGTATCGCTGTTTTATTAATGTGCCTGTTCACCGCCCTGAGTCCCGCAAGGGAGAAGGGCGGTATATAAATCAAATAAATTGAATATATAAATCAAATAAATTGAAATTGAATAGTCGGATTTTGTTTTTTAAAAAAATCACCTCTAAATAAATAATAAATAAAGTGTACACAATTCTGACTTTCAAGGATGGAAAGTGGAAAGTGATTAGGAAGCTCAGAATTGTCCCTTGCTTCACCCTGCCCCACGGTAGGGCCAGCAGTGTCTGACTTTCCCTCCATGTGATTTAATCCTTGACTTTGGAGAGCTCTAGAAGGAAGCATGAACCTTGCAATCGGGTCTACATCAATAAGTTCCAACTCTGTTTCCACATCCCCAATGTGAGAATTCTCCGAGCGGGTCTCTCCGTGAATTCCATGTGCTCTTTTACAAAGCCCAGGCCCTTCCTCCACCCTAGCCATCTGAGGGTTCTTGTGATCAGGCCAAAACAATGTGCTATATTGTGATGTGGCAAGGAGAAAAAGCTACGAATGAAAGCAGATGGTATTATCTCTGTGTACAAAGCCCTGTTTGGATTTTCTGATAATTATCTGATTGATTTTTTTTTTAAAGGAATCATTAGGAAGATAGCTAATACCAAGTGTGAACATGAGAGCATTCTGTGTGTGCCAGGATTTTGTTGTGATTTTTTTTTTAAACCATTTGGGTAAAGTTTGAATGAGCAATTCTTTATTTAAAATAAGAACTAGGGGTGATATGATAGCAGTCTTCCAATATCTAAGGGGTTGCCACAAAGAAGGAGGGGGGGGTCAACCTATTCTCAGTGGAATGGCTTGCCTCCAGAAATTGTGGATGTTCTATCACTGGAGGTTTTTAAAAAGAGATTGGATAGCCATTTGTCTGAAATGGCATAAGGCCTCCCACTTGAGCAAGGGGTTGGACTAGAAGACCTCCAGGTTCTCTTCCAACTCGGTTATTCTGTAATTTTGTATAATCTTCTGGTTTAGGTGTTATGGGTTCAGAGGGTGTTTTTACAGAAGAGTGCCCAGAAAATAGATGCACAGATTAAAGGTATAACCATAGGTTAGATACCAGCCTTGATATCTTCTTTACTATACAACTGTTCATTGCTGGATACAGTTCAATATGCTAGTTTTAATTTCAAAACCCTTCATGGCTATGGAACTACCTGCACTGCCATATTAATATGAATGGCAATATGAGAGCATACAATGTGCATAGAGCAGTGGTGGCGAACCTATGGCACGGGTGCCAGAGGCGGCACTCAGAGCCCTCTCTGTGGGCACGCGCGCCGTCGCCCCAGTCCTAGGCCTTCAGCTGGTTTTATAAAACCTGTTCGCTTTAGGCCTCTGTCACCGTGTACAAAAAAAAAAGGTTCAACCAATCAGTCAATTTCAACTTCTCGCGGGGAAAAAAAAGATCTTGCAAAGTTGGAATTGATTGATTGAACGTTTTAGTCCCACCCAGTCTGCCATTACCACTGCAGCCACGCCCACCCAATGGGCCACACCCACCCGGCACCTGATGATGCATAAGTGGGTTTTGGGTTGCAGTTTGGGCACTCAGTCTCTAAAAGGTTTACCATCACTGGCATAGAGAATGTCAACTTTGCAACATTTAACCTACCATCTTGTTAAGGATGCCTCTGGATAAACGAAATAGAACTGTAGAGTCAAAGAATTGTAGAATTGAATGACGACATGGAGAGATCCTCAAACACAA
>NW_015398596.1:5659-6899 GCF_001527695.2 Protobothrops mucrosquamatus
TCACAGCTTGCGACGTTAACGAAATACCGCCTTCTTCACTCTGATGGAAGTATAAAGCTCCTGGGGATGATCGAGGATGGGCCACGCGAGTGCTACATTTTTAGAGTGAAGCTGGTACTGAATGTGGAGGTCCTGAACCACGGGAGCGGGAAGAAACAGTTCCCTTTCTTGAGTGAAATGGTGTGGTTTTGTTTTGGCACGATTCCCTTTCAACTCACGTCTGCTTAGAATTGCCAGCCAGATCAGCCTTCCAACTTGATACTTCCCAAGATTCTTTATTCAATCTAATGGTGATGTTCTGCCTTTCATTTAGGACTGGGATCGATCTCCAAACTTGGCTGGCTGGGGAATTCTGGGAGTTGAAGTCCACAAGGGTTAGAACTGCCAAGTTCGGAGACCCCTGATTTAGGACCTCATGGTGACCTTCCTAGAGTTCACTCCTTCCAGCTTTCCCCATAGTTGTTCGTCCATCGATTTCGATGAAGACCTTGACATCTTATGGATTATGGGCCATCAGCGGTGTGTCCGTAGATGGCTGATGAGACCGATGTTAGCACGGAATGTTCTGCCACATATTGAACAGAGAAATGTGGACACTATTGCTTCAGCATTTGCAGCTCTGGCTTTACGGAGTGCTCGCTTCTCTTGTGCCAAGATTGTCCTCCTGTGTTCATATGTCTGGCAACCATGGTAAACCAGGGTACGCCATGTCGGTCGATCATGCGCCAGAGATTCCTAAGAGATGGTATCGATATCCAGGGACTTGAGAGATGCTTTCAGCGTGTCTTTGTATCGCTTCTTTTGTCCCCTGTGCGATCGCTTTCCTTGAGACAACTCACCATAGAAGAGCCGTTTAGGGATGCGATGGTCTGGCATCCTTACAACGTGGCCTGCCCAGCGCATCTGGGCTTTCATCAACAGAGTGTAAACTGATGTTAGGCCTGCTCTGGAGAGGACCTCTGTATCTGGTATCTTATCCTGCCACCGGATCCTCAGAATTCTGCGAAGGCAAGTCATGTGGAAGTAATTCAGTTGCCTAATGTGCCTCCTGTACACTGTCCAGGTCTCACTAGCATAAATCAGGGTAGTTAGCACTGCTGCCTGGTAAACTTTAAGCTTAGACAGTCCTTCAAGGAATTTCCATGGATGAAATTAATCCTCACCTCAACCTCAAGGTGGCCTTCACTCCTTCCAGCTTTCCCTGTAGTAACAACTCTGTGAGATAGGTTGGCCCATAAAA
>NW_015398597.1:0-2117 GCF_001527695.2 Protobothrops mucrosquamatus
CCATTTATTGCTTTATATTTTGGGTGAAATTTAAATAATCTTTTCCCCCTTCCCTGAGACTAACTGGAAAGTCCAATTATGAATATTTATTTCTTTTGGTGTCTGTGTAATTGCCAATATATAAATGCTTGAATATTAACTATCTTTGTATTTAGCAACAGAATTCCAGCTTGCCCATAGGATATGAATAACATTATTATCAAATGCATCGTGATTTTCTAATTCCAGATGCTTATTGTTAAACTGACAGGCCCATTTCATGGCAGTTTACTTTTTGCTCACATTAGAAATGGATCTAATTTTTGTGCTTTCACCTGGAACCTGGCTAACATTATAGAAAAGTGGAATCTTAAAGTCATACTTTCCCTGCCTGTGCAAGATGATTTAAATTAGAAGCTTAACCTCAAGACTCTGGAAAAGACCATCTTCTCTGTTTAGGGAGACTACAATAAAGGAATTAACTCTCTTCAGTTGAATAGGATAGTTTTTAAGAAGTTTTTAAGAAGAGACTGGACAGCCATTTGTCTGAAATGGTATAGGGTTTCCTGCCTGAACAGGGGGTTGGACTAGATGACCTCCAAGGTCCCTTCCAACTTTATTATTATTATTATTATTATTATTATTATTATTATTATTATTATTATTATTATTATTATTATTATTATTACAAAATTTTACTTTATTTTATTTATTAAATTTATATGACTGATCATCTCATTTGCATGTGATTTTTGAGACTCATGCAGAGTTAAACACAAATAAAATCATCATCTTCTACCATTAAAAACAATTGAAAAATGAAAAACCACATTTAAAAGTATAATAATAAAAAGACAGCTTAGGGTGCACTCTAACTCTGTAGAATATCATCATTTAATGGGCTCCATATTTCCTTAGGATCTCCAAGCCCAACAGCATATCCAGGTTTTGAGGGCCTTCTGGATGGCTGGAAAAGTTGGGCCCAATCTCACCTCAGGGACTGCTGCCACAGTAGAACAAAGTCTCTTTCCTGCCAAATGAAGCTCTTTGGCTGATGGGACTCACCACATGCTATTTCTTCCATTTGGGATGTAATTTAGATTATCAAGCTTAACCTCTTCTATTGTTGGTTTCAAGTAACTTAGATGATCAAATCTAGCTTCTTGTTCCATTCAGGAATCTTAATAACTCCCATCACCACCATCACCAATCCAGTATTTGTTTCAACCCATCCAGTGAGTCTTACTGCTGATACAATCTTTTAGAATGTTCATCCTAATGTTTAAAGTAGAACTTCTGCATAGAAATTGCTGGCCAAAGCAATGCAGTAAAATATAGATAGCTCAAATGGCAGATGCTGGGAGGAAGGATGACCAAAAGCTGCAAGATGCTGCACAACAGAATAGCTGTCCCCAAGGTTAGATTGCTGTCTATCAGTCATGGTAGAAAACTCCTGTTCTATTTAAAGGATTGAAGTTTGATTGATCTTTTGTATTTAGCATGTTGAAAATGACAATGATAATCTACTTCAAACCATAGGTAATTGTCTAACTTTTTGTTCTAATCAAGAAGTTCTAAGATACTATATTGTATTGAATCAAGCCTGTTAGAGCAGTACTGCTTATTCTGACAACAATGTTTTTTTTTCTAAAAATGGGGCAAATATTTCCAGTATTACCTAATAACCTTTACTGATTTACATCTCCTTCTATTGAAGGATTTTTCTCTTACTTAAACTTTTAAAAACTTTTGTTGTAATATCCTCTGACATTTTGCCTAAGCAAGAAACTTTTAAATTACATCAAATTGGGATTTACTGGCAACCTTAAGAGTTCTGGAAATTATCCTCATCTGAATTTCTTTTTGAACTTTAAAATTACTTGATCTTGTTTCTGACTTGGAAGTGATGTATTAGAAATATCTATCATTTATTTATTTCCAAGTTTTACAGAAAACACCATTCATACTATATACATCCTTTTCCTTTTGTTTGTTTTTGTCTTTTCTTCACAGCTACTAACTTACAGATATAATAGGAGCATTGTTAAAATAGTTGTAATTGCATAATGTGCATATTGTCATATTAAGCTCTCCCTTCCAAGGAATTCATAGGCTTGACTCAGATTGTCTGTCTGTCT
>NW_015398597.1:4400-6898 GCF_001527695.2 Protobothrops mucrosquamatus
GGGGGAGGGCCTTCTCTGTGGGAGCTCCCACCCTCTGGAATGAACTGCCCCCAGAGATCAGGGTTATCCCTGATCTCCCTTCCTTTCGCCGCGCCCTCAAGACTTGGTTATTCCAGCTTGCAGGACTGGCCTAGGGTAATTTTTAGGGGGGTTTTAATTATATTTTAAATTCGACAAATATTTAAATATTCCTTTTAATCAATTTTAAATTTGTATTGTTTTGTATGTATTTTAAATAGATTGTCAGCCGCCCTGAGTCCTACGGGAGAAGGGCGGGATATAAATCCAAATATAAATAAATAAATAAAATAAATAAGTGGAATCTTTTTTTTATTCAAATTTTTATTAATTTTCAAATAAACAAACAAGTTACAAATATGGTATACATTAATAAACAAGAAAAAAAACCCATATTATGTATCTATTCAGAGATGCTCAGCAGCCCCCCCGCCTGCGTCCACCCTCTCTTTCATCCTTCCTACCTACTTCCCTCCTCCTCTCTTCTCCTCCTACCTACACCTCTCTCCTCCTTCCTCCTCTCAACTACCCTACACATCCTACCTCCTTCCTTTCCTCATCCTTCGGACACAGTTTGGGGGTGCCGGCCAAGCATCTCATCTTCTTCAAATACATTATTTTACTATAACATTTTAATATACCAAAATTTACATTTACATCTTTGATCCCCTCCCCCCTCCCCCCCTGGACTTCCCAGAACCGAATACAGGGTTATGCACATGTCATCCCAAATCTAAATAGAACTACCCAAACATAATACAATCAAATATTAACATACTTTAATTCTAATAAAAAAATATCAACTTGAAATAAATATAATATATATATAATATAATAAATAAATAAAAACAATATAAAATCTACTCAAAAGCTATATAATATTTGTTCACTTCGTACTTTCTCTGAATATAATCTATCCATCTTCTCCAAACCAAAATAATTTTTTCTTGAGATTGATCTTTCAAGTATGCGGAAATCTTAGCCATTTCTGCAAAGTACGACACCTTCATTCTCCAATCATCCATAGTAGGTAATACATTCTTCTTCCAGTTTTGAGCAACCAATAACCTTGCTGCCGTTATACAATACAACATCAAAATCATTTCTTTAGAATTTAAATCTTCCATAATACCCAAAAGAAATAATTGCGGTGTAAATTTTATCTTTCTCTTAAAAATCTGTTGGATATTCCACCAAATCTTAATCCAAAAAGCTTTTACATCCCTACATGTCCACCAAATGTGATAATAAGTTGCATCTAAATTATCACATCTCCAACATTTGGGCTGTAGGTTAGGATACATACAAGACAATTTTTGGGGATCCAAATGCCACCTATAAAACATTTTATAAAAATTTTCCCTTAAATTCTGCGCTTGAGTAAATTTCACATTTCTTACCCAAATTATTTCCCATGTGCCCAGCAAAATTGGTTCTTGGATGTTTTGAGCCCATTTAATCATACAATCTTTAACTAATTCTGTTTCAGAATCCAATTCTATTAAAACACTATAAATTCTCCTAATATGAGCTCTACTTTGATCTTTAGTCTGCTTTATCAAATTCACATCCTCCAAAGTTAAACCAAGCTTTTGATCTATATGTCACCTATCTACCAATTGACAATATGAGAACCAGGAATGGAGAATATTATCTCATTTCAAATCATCCAATAATTTAAATTGCCAATCCTGCCCCCTCAAAATAAATAAATCCTTATAAGAAGTCCCCTCCAATTTAACTCCTCTTGTGATTCCTTGTATTGCATGTTCTGGAATTACCCATATTGGAATTTTAGAATTTAATTTATAATAATGCTTCTTCCAAACACGCAGAAGTGCAATCCTTAAAATATGGGTCTTAAAAACTTGATCAACTTTCTTATCAAAAAATAAATAAGCATGCCATCCATAAAATAAATCCCAACCTTCAAGAATCAATATGTCTCTATTAGTTAAATTAATCCAATCACTAATCCAAGTTAAAGCCACCGCATCATAATATAATTTTAAATTTGGGACTTTAAGTCCCCCTCTTTCCCGTGCATCTTGCATAATTTTGAATTTAACCCTCGGCTTTTTGCCCTGCCAAATAAACCTGTTGATACCTCTTTGCCATACCTCCAAATTAGAATCTTTTTTTTTTAAATAGGTATCATTTGAAACAAAAAAAGAAACTTTGGAAGAACATTAATTTTAAGCACTGAGATTCTCCCCAACAATGATAGCTGCAACTTTTTCCAATCATCTAAATCCTTTTGAATTTTTATCCATAACTTATCATTATTTTTATACAATTTAACATTAGAGGCAGTAATATAAACACCCAAATATTTCACCTTTTCCACTATTTCAAAACCAGTTAAATTAACTAAAATCTCCTTATCTTTTTTAGTCATATTTTTGGATAATATTTTAGTCTTATTGTTATTTACCTTAAATCCAGAAACTTTCCCATACTGTATCAAGATCTGTATCAAA
>NW_015398598.1:0-2421 GCF_001527695.2 Protobothrops mucrosquamatus
GTTCCATTATTATGTGAGCAATCATATTGCATGACAGAGTAGGATGAATTACCTATGGGATAAGCTAATCTTGACAATATGATGTCATTTGTATACTGTATAGTATTATGCTGCTAAGCCACAAAGGAATACAAGCAGTCCTTTGGGACAGCAATTGGGATTGAAATTTCCATCGCTAAATGATGTAGTCATAAAGTGAATGCAAAGAGGGGCTGAGGGAGGGTGTGTGGGCAAGAGAGACTTATCCCAGTGACATCCAAGCTTCCCAGCCAGCTTACCCATTGACTTTCCTGGGAAGCCAGCGAGGAAAGCCACAAATAGTGACACATGATCATAGGGTGCTGCAACTGGCCATAAGTGTGATCCAATTGCCAAGCACCCAGATTGCAATCGTGTGACTGCTGGAATGTCCAGAACTTAAGGACTGGTCATAAACACAATGTGTTCAGCACTGTTGTAACTTTGAATGGTCACTGAACAAGTAGGTGTAAGTTGAGGACAACAGTAGTCTTAGCACAGATTCAAAGAAGTATTGTCTGAAGCTCAATTGATTTAAAGATAGTGCAAAACTAAGAGCAGACCTTGCACAAAGTTGGATACAAATATCGGAGACCACCTAAAATAACAAGATATATAATTTTATTTTTATATCAGGAAGGAAGGATTGCCTCCGTTTGTTTTCTCAAACATCCACAGAATACAACCTTCCTGAAGTTGTAATAGTAATTTACTTTCGTTCTGCCCTTTCCACAGCTCCTGGACAGATCCCATTCTGTTTCAGCAAACGGTTTAACTAGCAAGAGTAGAGCTTAGGGGGCCCTATGGGATGCTAGGGTTTCTCCCTCTTTTCACTTTGAGGCTTTGATTTAAAAATAGTCAGAAATAATTTCCCTTCCTTTTTACTGCAAGTATGTGCAATGTGAGAAGGCAGTGCTGGAGGAATTAACCTTTTGAATTTCTTTGAGTAGCCTCTTCTTCAGCCCTTCCCCTTTGTGAGGCTACAGCTCCAAACGTTTTCTCTAGCCAAAACGGGCACTTGACAACTTGTTTGTACTTAACAATCAGTTTTCAAGCACCCCACAATCACACAATTACTTTTTGTGACCTTCCCTGCCAGCTTCCTAAAAAAAAATCAATAAGGAAGATGGCAGGGAAGGTCACAAGTCACTGGGATAAGGCCCACCCTTGTGAGCACTCTCCAACCCTCACTGTGCTTCCCTCACACACACCCTTGCACATCTTCACCCAACCCATAGGATGCCTCTCAGGCACCTTTCCCAATCAACCCCAACCTTCACGGCACTCTCATGACCTCTTGCTCTGTCACGCATCCTCAACAACCCACAGTGCCTCTTGTACACCCTAACCCTCCTTGACCTGCACAGTATCTTTCTTGCACTCTTCCTGATCTACCTTCATGCTCTGCTGTGCCTCTTGCACACCCTTCTTGACCCTCCCCTGAACTGCCATGCAACTCCCTCCTACCTGGAACCTTTGGTGATTTTCCCATTTGTCTTTGGTAGAGGAAATCGGGCAGGAAGTTGCCTCATCTAACAACTGGGATTTAGTTAATGATGGCAACTACAGCGATTGGCATTGCTGTGATGCAGTTGTGCTTTATGACCACATCATTTACTAAAGGAAATTCTAGTCCCAGTTACTGTTGTAGTGAGTTGAGGACTACCTGTACTTGATAGATGCCTGTAATCAACTCCAGGGTAAGCAGCTGCCAGTTGTTCCTCATATAATGCCTCCTTCCTGATCCTTTACCTCCCTTGCTATTCCTTGGACACACATTTGTTTATCACTATCCTTTCTAAAATGTGCCTAGAACTGGATGCAATATTCCAAATGAGATCAAAATCAGTGCAAAATAGAGAAAAACAATGATTTTTCTTCGTAGCCTATGATTCATTTGCCTTTTTTTTGCAGTTATATGCTGTTGCCTATATTCAGCATCTATCAAAACACTCAAATCCATTTTGCATGTAGTGATGCCCAGTATGGTCCCCTGCAATTCTTAACTATGCTTTTGATTTTTCCTACCCAAATCTAAGACATGGAATTTGTCACTGCTGAAATTTATCTTGCTGGTTTCCAACTATTTATTCCAGTTTAACAAGTTATTATCTCCTGAACCCATTGTTCTCTAAGATGTTTACTTTTCCTTTTACCTTTCTGTCATATGCAGATTGAATATATTTTCTAACCCTTCATCTAAGGCAGTGGTTCTTAACCTGGGCGGTACCGCCCCCCAGGGGGCGATTTCATTTTTCAGGGGGGCGATGGAATGAAAAGGGGCGGCGTGGGGGCGATGGAATGAAAAGGGGGCGATAGGGGGCGATGGAGCAAGATGTTTTGGGGACATCTTTGAGCCTTCCCCTGCAGCTCCGAGCGTCCTCCGCCATTTGTAGAGAGAGA
>NW_015398598.1:5863-6898 GCF_001527695.2 Protobothrops mucrosquamatus
ATCTAAGGGTTAGAAGTCTAGAATGGAGTCCTTGTGTAACCACTTAGTTCTTCTTTCCAACGTAATGTGAAGCCTTTGATAAACATTTGCTGGGTATGCTTGTTCAACTCAATATTCATCCAATGATATAATAGTCCAGTTCATCTTTTGCCATGCTGTCTTCTAGCATTTTATTGGAGACTTTGTTGAATACAAGTTAAACTGTCCATTGCCTGCTTCTGGTTAATTGTCACTGTATCAAAGAAGACAATTAGGTTGATTTGTCATGATCAGTGTGTTTTCCCATAGCAGAATAATATAAACTTTATTAAATAAGAAAATTAAGTTGAGTACAAAGTCCCAGATTGTTTAGAGATGGCCACATTTGCTAACTATAGTCTGTGCTTTTGAGAAAGTAAAGGCTGAAGTAGGTGAAGATAAAAGTGCATAATGGACGGGATTTCTGAATTTTCCTGGCTCTGGGAGAAAGTTCTTTTTCTCCTTAATTCTAATTGGGTGGATTTATTTGTGTATTTGGGAGAAAACCAATGTTGCTATTTCCAGAAAGAATCAGAGTGAGTCTTGGGGCCAAAAAATGAGTGGCTTGGGGAGATATCCAGACCTCAAGATTCTTAGATTCCTTTAGCTCTGATTTAGGTTCCTTTAGCTCTGATACTGTGGACCACAGTATCATGCTGCGGCGTTTAGGTGGGTTGGGAGTGGGAGGCACGGTTATGCGGTGGTTCTCCTCCTTCCTCACCGATCGTACGCAGTCTGTATTGGCAGGGGGACAGAGGTCGACCCCAAGGCCCCTAACTTGTGGGGTGCCACAAGGGTCGGTCCTCTCTCCACTCCTATTCAATATTTATGTGAAGCCGCTGGGGGAGATCATTCGTGGCTTTGGGGTGGATTTCCATCAGTACGCTGATGATACTCAGCTGTACATATCCACCCCGGGCCACCCCAACGATGCCCTTGACGTGATGACCCGGTGTCTGGAGGCCGTGAGGGTCTGGATGGGGAGGAACAGACTCAGGCTCAACCCTTCCAAGACCG
>NW_015398599.1:0-1416 GCF_001527695.2 Protobothrops mucrosquamatus
CAGGGTTGAACTGTGGAATCCTTTTGTGGGGAAGGTTTTTCTTCTGGATATTTTCCCAACCGTCCAGCCAACGCAACTCTCAGATTCCACACCTCTTGTTCAACCAACTGATGAAAGAGGATGGGATATCCTGCTTGATTGGGATATCATTTTCTTCCTGGGGGAGAGGGCTATCTTGCCCCCTCTGGGTTGGGGAGGGTGCTGTGTGAATGTAGAGCCAACAGAGGAAAACTCTGCCTCTCATTTCCTGGAATTCCTGCCTGAGGGGAAGGCAGACCGAGATGGACCCACAAGGAGAACCAGCTTCCTTTGTGTAGAAATGGGGGGGGGACATTTGCACCCCAGCATCCTGAGTTCAGGCAGAGGAGCCCCGTTATAAGTCCAGCCCAGAGTCTTGAGAGGTTGACCCCAGGAGGAAATGGCTGGGCTTGGTGGGGACATTGAGGGGGGGGAGATGGTCCACTGGCAACATTTCATCTGGATGTGTGGAGATGTTTTGGGTCCTGAAAGGTCCAGAGATGGGATCTTGCTTGATCTGGGATGCAAACTCCAGAGGAATCTCTCAGCCTTGGGATCTTCTATTTTTCAGAAAAACATGGGAAGATTCCCCAAGGCCATCAACATCCTCAACGTCTTCAACATCCTCAACGTGAATGCCATAAACACTGGGATTGTCCTAAGGGGCAGAAGTGTTTTAAGGGAAAATGCAAGTAATCCTAGGGGAAGTTTGGTAGGTCCCGCACATTGTCACTTGTGTAGTTTGCTTTGACCAAATGATCAGCTGTGTGGTGTCACCTTGGCCTAGACTTGATTTTGGTACATGCAGATCTCTGTGGGATCTTTCAGGCTGCTGCACCTCCAGGCTCTTCTCTGGTCCACCAAAGTTGTAGCTGATGTAAACAGGGAAGGTGCCCTGATGCTAAAGCAGAACTTGACGTAGCGGGGGTCTTCTTCCGGATAGATAGCCATCCCCACTCTCTGGAAGCCCTGAGACTGACCCTCCCTCTCCCCCTCCCACTGTCTCTTGACGTCTTCTCCTCCTGAAGCACCATTGGGAGAATGCCCCATTCCAGCTGCTGCTTGACATTGTGTTGGAGACGATGGTCCTCCTGCCAGCCTGGTCAGGAAGCCAGAGGCCCCGGGCAAGGAGGGCTTCCAGGAGGAGGAGAGGAGAGGACAGAACCCCTTGCCCACATTGGTCCAGCTCCTCCTCTGGGCAGACCAGAACTGGTCCATGCTCAGGTGACAGGAAGGTCCACAGCTTCATCTGGGGAGCCAAAACCAAGCTCACATTTTTGACTGTAAGAAATGCCCCCTCTCTAAGCTAGAAAGAGCCAGTGAACATGCCCAAGCTGTGGCCTTGAGGTCTCCTGGAAAGAGGGGATGGGGGAAAGGTCTTCTAGTCCACCCTCCTTC
>NW_015398599.1:4875-6055 GCF_001527695.2 Protobothrops mucrosquamatus
ATCAGAGAAAGTTTTTTGCCTTTATTTGAATTAAGCAGAACAAAAATAAAGGGGAAGCAGGGAAAAAAAACAGGGAAAGAAAACAGAATGACAGGGAAAATATTAGAAACGTGAGGGCTTCTCATGCATGTAAATACGTGTCTGCTTTACACAGATGTCATCATAGCTGTGCACGCAAAATCTCCTTTCCCTTCCACCCGTTCATAAGTCACCAGCGACTTCATCTCCTCCACCTGGAGAACCAAGAGCCTCTGCAGGAGAAGAGCTCCTGGCCATCTTCCCTTGAGCTCCTTCTGATGTACCCAGATGATCCTCAAAGGTCTTAGCCTGGTTGTCTTCTCTCCAGAATGGCCACTCCAGGCTCTTCAGAAGCCTGTCCTCATAAGCCACGTCCAGAAGACTCTGTGTCGTCTGGCAGAACCGCCCAAAGGGCCAGAATGTGTCCTGGTGTAGGTTGAGGAGGAGACCTTTGCCATCTACTGCTACTTTCCCCACCTCAGATACACCAATAGTAGCCAATATAAAAAAGAGGTTGAGACTCTAGAAAGAGTACAGAGAAGAGCAACAGAGATGATCAGTGGACTGGAAGCTAAAACATATAAGGAACGGTTGCTGGAATTGGGGATATCTAGTTTAATGAAGAGAAGGACGAGGGGGGGACATGATAGCAGTCTTCTAATATTTTAGGGGCTGTCACAGAGAGGAGGGGGTCCACCTATTCTCCAAAGCACCTGAAGGCCAGACGACGAACAACAGATGGAAACCGGTCAAGAAGAGATTCAACCTGGAAATAAGGAGAAATTTCCTGACAGTGAGAACAATCCAACAATGGAACTGAAGTTGCCTTCAGCTGTTGTGTGAACTTCATCACTGGAAGCTTTCAAAAAGAGACTGGACTGCCATCTGTGAGAAATGGTCTAGAGCACGGGTGTCAAACTCACCACGTCACATGATGTGTCATGACATATTGCGACTTTTTGCGCATTGCCGGAGCTGTGGTGGGCATGACCTCCGCATGATGCAACCGGCCCGTGGGCCGGCAGTTTGACACCCCTGGTGTAGAGTCTCCTGCTTGGGTGGGGTGTTAGACTAGATGACCTACAAGGTCCCTTCCAACTCTGTAATTTTAATGAAATTGCCTACATCTACCTCCATCCCTCTGCCCCCCCGCCCACTTCTT
>NW_015398599.1:15170-16593 GCF_001527695.2 Protobothrops mucrosquamatus
GTTGATGAGGATGGGATGCAGTCTATAAAGCTAGGAAGCTTGTAGACTCACTGAAAGAAGTCCGGAAGAGGAAAACGGCGTGGAAATCAGCGTTATCCTGCCAGTACGAAATCGCTGGAGGGTGCGTGCGGCGGAAGAGAACCCAGATCCTCGATCATGGCGAAAGTTGGGCGTTTAGCGGAATTCGACATCTCTCACCTCGAGAGACCGCTTTGTGATTGGTTGGAAATGCCCGGGGATCAGAAGGTATAAATAGAGGCCTGCGTGCCTCTGCTCGGGTTGTTCGTAATCTGGAAGCAGAGAATAAAGACTTGTTAGAAAGGCTTCGTCTCAAGCGCCATTATTCTCCGGACTTAATTTATTTTATTTATTTTATATATTTTATTAAATTTATATCCCGCCCTTCTCCTTGCGGACTCAAGGCGGCTAACAATCGAGTAAAAATAAACAGATTACATTACAAGATTAAAATTAATTAAAAAGGAAATATTTAACTGTGATCTAATTAAAATTTAATTAAAACCCCCTCTAAAAATTTCCCCTAGGCCAGTCCTGCAAGCTGGAATAACCATGTCTTAAGGGCGCGGCGGAAGGAAGGGAGATCAGGGATCAACCTGATCTCTGGGGGCAGTTCATTCCAGAGGGTGGGAGCTCCCACAGAGAAGGCCCTCCCCCTTGGGGTCGCCAGCCGGCACTGTCTGGCTGACGGCACCCTGAAAAGACCCACTCTGTGGGAGCGTACAGGTCGATGGGGGGTAATCTGCGGCAAGAGGCGGTCTCGAAGGTATCCAGGTCCGATGCCATGGAGCGCTTTAAAGATGATGGTCAACACCTTGAAGCGCACCCGGAAGGCCACAGGCAGCCAATGCAGCTCGCGCAACAGCGGTGTTATATGGAAGCGACGAGTACCTCCCAACACCGCCCGCGCGACCGCATTTTGGACTAGCTGGAGCCTCCGGGTGCTCCTCAAGGGGAGCCCCATGTAGAGAGCATTACAGTAGTCCAGGCGGGAGGTGACAAGGGCATGAGTGACCGTGCGTCGACGAGGATGGGATGCAGTCTATACAGCTAGGAAGCTTGTAGACTCACCCATAGAAGTCCGGAACAGGAAAACGGCGTGGAAGTCAGCGTTATCCTGCCAGTACAAAATCGCTGGAGGGTGCGTGCGGCTGAAGAGAACCCAGATCCTCGATCATGGCGAAAGTTGGGCGTTTAGCGGAATTTGACATCTCTCACCCCGAGAGATGGGACTCTTATGTTGCAAGAGTCGAGACTTACTTCCGCATCAACCAGATAAGGGAGGAAGGCTTAAAGGCTGCCACGTTGTCGTGCGTTTGTGGACAAGACGCCTTTGAGATCGCCGAGAGCCCAATCGCCCCAGACTCGCTGGAAACGGTGTCATACTCCGATCTGAAGAAAGTTT
>NW_015398599.1:20598-22068 GCF_001527695.2 Protobothrops mucrosquamatus
CACACACTCCAGCCTGGGAGTCCCACCGTAGGTATACTAACTATCCACACCTCGCAAACAATACTCCAGACAAGGAGAAGTACTGGGAGCATACTCACAACTCACAACATGCAAGAGAGCAGGCAAAACATAAGGGTAACACGTCCTTCACAGATAGGGCTCAGAGAAGGATGTCCCCACGTTTTAGGGCTAACAGGGAGGTATCCCTAGACCCTATCAATCCAGAAAGGAGCCAGGAAAACCACACTCCGTCAGGAAACATGGAGATGAGTCCAGAGGGGTTGGAACACTCCATTGGTGGTAGGTCAACCAGGTATAGCGATCTACAGAGTCCTGACTTCTCGAGCCTAGGAGACGGGCAGGAAAGTCAAACAGAAGTCACAAGACAATCACAGGGCAATTCACCTAGTGTGGAAAGCAATGGGAAAAACACTACAAGTTCCCCAGGTCCGAGAAGGTCGCTAAGGGTCAAAGGCCCTCCCAAATACCTTGCAGATTTCGTAAGGTGAGCATGTACGTAACATTGACTGACCTAGAGGTATAGGCTGGTTGACTCTACCGAAACGGGTGGGGCCATTGAGTCTCTGTACGACGGAACAGCCCCACACCTTAAACACACTGTGTGACATTAAAGCAACATGTAATTATATAACCATCACTATGATGGTGTCCTTGTGGGCGCCGTATTATTTCATCTAGGGGGGAGGGGTGCTGTGTCCTGAGCCTGCAAAAGCAGGCTCAGGACGTTGCAAGAATCCCGGGCATTTGCAGAAGCTGCCCGGGACCAGACTGAGTGGCACCCGCCTTGTGCGCAGGCGCAAGGCTGGAGAAGACTGCTTTGTGATTGATTGGAAATGCCCGGGGATCAGAAGGTATAAATAGAGGCCTGCCTGCCTCTTCTCGGGTTGTTCGTAATCTGGAAGCAGAGAATAAAGACTTGTTAGAAAGGCTTCGTCTCAAGCGCCATTATTCTCCGGACTTAACAACAACAACAACAACAACAACAACAACAACAACAATAATAATAATAATAATAATAATAATAATAATAATAATAATAATAATAATAATAATAATAATAAAGTTGGAAGGGATCTTGGAGGTCATCTAGTCCAACCCCCTGCTCAGGCAGGAAACCCTATACCATTTCGGACAGATGGCCGTCCAGTCTCTTCTTTAAAACTTCCAGTGTTGGAGCATTCACCGCTTCTGGAGGCAGGTGGTTCCACTGGTTAATTGTTCTAATTGTCAGGAAGTTTCTCCTTAGTTCCAGGTTGCTTCTTGTCCTGCTATCCCTATTTTGATTACACCTCCTCTCTGCAAACATCACCCGTTTTTAAAATTATTGAAACACTTCAGTTTTGCTTTGTAGTAAGTAACAAAATCTATATCTAGAGCACTCGTTAACGATTACCAAAGCAAATTTGGCCCCTCCCACTGATGGAGATAGAGGGCCAATGAAAACAGCAT
>NW_015398600.1:0-6897 GCF_001527695.2 Protobothrops mucrosquamatus
GCTTGCAGGACTGGCCTAGGGTAATTTTTAGGGGGGTTTTAATTATATTTTAAATTCGACAAATATTTAATATTCTTTTTAATTAATTTTAAATTTGTATTGTTTTGTATGTATTTTAAATAGATTGTCAGCCGCCCTGAGTCCTACGGGAGAAGGGCGGGATATAAATTCAAATATAAATAAATAAATAAATAAATTCCTTTTTCCCAAAAAATTATAAACATTTACTATGGAGTGATCACAAACCTCCTGATCTGCATGGCTTAAAATGGTTCCTTGTTTTTCTTCTCATTTTTTCTTGGCTACAGAATTATTAAATTTATAATCACCGTCTTTATTGGAGAAAATGGAGCAAATTTACTCATCACTTCCCCAAATCCAATCTGGACTCAGGTATTTCTTTCTAAATAGGGCATTCAAGATGGACACAGACAATTATTTGTTGCTAGACCCACAAAAGAGAGCAGAAAGTGTACCAGAGACCAGAAGGTTGATTTGTTTGTATGTTTGTATGTGAGTGCTGGGACCGTGGGCGACAGACATTATTTTAATGTTTATTTTCATTTTAGAGAAAGTAATTAAATACAAATTTAGAGGCATATAACCCATCACTAGGTAAAGGATGGAAAACCCAAAACTTGATTGAATTTTTAAATTCTTTTTACTCAAATTTTAGTTTTTTACTTGGCTATCCCAGAGAAATAGAAATGATTGTGGGGTACATAACATGGATCTCAGGAGTTCTCAATCCCTCACTGTCTGGGTTCACACAACATGTTAAACTAAAATACTGTTAGCTAATTTATTGGCTCAGTTTATTTGCAAACCTAACCAGAGCAGTTAGGTTATGATTCTGTGTAGTTTGCAAAGCCAGCAATTGTATTGATTCACAAAATAAAGCAGTTTAATTAACTGTAAATTAGATTGCATTTGTGAACTCAAACATTACTTCCACTCTCCTTCAATTTGCTTTGTAATTATGAATATACAGTCGTGTATCTTTTTCATGTAACTGGGTCCTGCTATCAACTGGAGTAGTAAAAACTGGGTTAAATTAGCATTTTTATACAGTTCATATTTCCCAGCTTTACGTTTTGCACCTGTGAGTTTGAAATTGCTTTCCTTGGTTTGTCTCTTCCATGGAATGAATTAATATTAAGCAGAAAAATGCGGGATAGGTAGATTTCCTCCATCAACCACCATTCTTCTGCACTCACAGATTGTAGCTAGTTGCCCAAGTTTTTCATACAATGAACTATGCTTGAGAGAGAGGAATATGGTCTCAAATCATTGCTTTTTTATACTGATATACAATTAGGTTCATACACTGTGCTAAGTCACAATGTATATATTTGGTTTTCAAGTGGGGTTCAAATATAGAGTGAACCCTGACAATTAGTTCGTTGGGCGGTAGTTAAGAATTTTGCAGCCCACTTCTATAAATTATATAATCTGATTATTCCTAAAATCAACTGTGATTGCATTTTATGTGGTGTGTGTGTGAAGGATCTTCTTGTTTTGCTGCGGTAGAATCACGAATCAGCAAGTTTTAAGCATGCTGCTCCCATCACCTTGAATTCTTTGTCCATTGCTTTTCTTATCTTTGCAGTTTTAAAAAGAGATTGGTTATCAAGTCTTCTGGTCCATATCCATATTTGCAAGTAATTTAAAATATAATTAGAAGTCATGTTCAGGATTACTTTTTGTGCGATATAATAGTTTTACAAAATGTTAAGCAAAGTTTTTTTTATCAAAATAAAGCATCCCATTTAAACTAAAATCCATTTTTATTATTTTTTTAAAACGTATTTTTATCCTCTCTGTTTTAGAGTAGCTTAAAGAAAAAAATGCAGCTTGAATACTTATCAAGTAACTACCATGACAATGTTTAGATGAAGTGAAAAACTGCAAGTGAAGAAGTCTAGCAAGAGCTCTTAAGCCCACCTCAAGTGTCTTTTTTCCTCTTCCATTCAATTGTGTCTGATTCTCAGAGATTGCCTGGACAGTTTTCTTGATGAGTGTAATTTAGTAGAAGTGCTGTGTATCCACACAAATGGACTGTATAAGTTCTAGGCTTCCATAGATTATTAATTGTTCATAATAACATTATTCTCCCTTAATTCATTTTAAAGGAGCTACCTAATACTAAGGATTTTTTAAACAACTGGTAGGGGGCTCCCTGCATTTCAACAGAGGCTATAAGGATTTGTTTTTTTAGTGTTGCTTCATTTTGTTTCTAGAGATTTTGCTTTGTGATATCTCTACCTTGTGTTTTCTTTTTTTATAAAACCACTATTCTTGTAACAGTGCAAATAAGGACTCCCACACCCATAATCCTCATGGTGAAGATTGGAAAAACTTGAACATTCTTTACTGTCACAAGGAATTGCATGTGCTCCTTTTGCTTTCAAACCCCATATTATTCTAGTTAAGAAGGCTAACCCATATATCAATCCCTTCTTGAATCTAAGTCTTACAAATCACCTTATTGGTAGCATCGTTAATACACAATTTGACCCAAAATGATATAAAAGTTGTACCATGAAGAACATGACGAGGTCATTTCTTTGGTTGTGTGTGCGTGACTTTAAGTCAGTGTTGACTCCTGATTACTATCCTGAAAGTCCCTGCAGTTTTCTTGGACGGGCCCAAGGTCACCCAGCTGGCTTAAGGCGAGACCAGAACTCACAGTCTCCCAGTTTCTAGCTGGGTGCCCAACTATCACAATGAACTACAAGATCTGATGGTTTTTATGAACAAACAGAATTTTAAACCAAAGCATTTGCAAAACTTAAGACCAAAGCAAATTTTATTTTAGGTGATATTTGATTTATGCTGTGTCTTTGTATTCTAATGAACAGAAGGTTTTTTTATTAACAAACTATTTATACATATTGTTTTTAAAAATTTAATCAATTTGCAAGTAGTGCCAAGATTGCACAGAGTAACGCTGTCCTATAATTATCAAAAAATACTCTCCATCCAGATACCTGTAAATCAAATATTAATCTTAAATGGGAAGGATTTTTTCCCACATTGAATCATGCATAGTGTTATACTACTTAAAAAAAACCTTTACCTTCAAATAAATACGGAAACAACACAGAAAGGTAAATGTTTTTAATCTTTTATCTTAAATTTACACATCTCAAATCTTAATATACTCTCTCTCTCTCCCTGTGTGTGTGTGTGTGTGTGTGTGAGAGAGAGAGAGAGAGAGAGAGAGAGAGAGAGGAAACAGAAAGAGGAAACAGAAAGAGAGGGAAAGGAAAGAGAAAGAGAAAGAGAAAAAGGAGGGAGGGAGAGAAAGAAAAAGAGAGGGAGAGGGAGAGGGAGAGGGAGAGGGAGAGGGAGAGGGAGAGGGAGAGAGAGAGAGAGAGAGAGAGAGAGAGAGAGAGAGAGAGAGAGAGAGAGAGAGAGAGAGAGAGAGAGATAATGAGAATATTAACAGGTAGCATTCTCTGGGCAAATTTGACTCTTTTCAGTAGTATTATCTTTCCTGAAATTGTGACTCTGAGAGACCTGAGGGAAAGTGGCAATAAGGCCATCTACGTGTGTACATGCACACACATTTATAGAGTCATCCAGCTGAGTATTCTTTCCTCTGCCTGAAGCAGCCGCAGAACCAGCTGAGGACAAAGCAGGTGCCCACTGGAAGGACTTTCCCTCGCCCTGTTTTAGTGCTGCAGCACCCCTAAAATACAGTAGTCCTCAAAATATAGTTTTGCCTGCAGACTTAAAAAACACAACCTTTTAAAACAAGTCACTCTTTAAATAGCCCTGCCTCATCTCTGCTGGCTCTGCTTTTTATAGAGCAGGTCATATTTTAACTACAGGGTAATCATAAACCTAACTACAACCTCCCTTTTCCAAGAACAGATAGCAGCTTCAGAGTGTCATGTGGTTCTAAATGTCACACCTTGTACCTTGTTTAAAGGTAGATAAGGGTTTATTGACAAGTTTACATAGCATTTGCAAGCCAAAGTAAGTTCCATGCCTGCTACAAGTCCAAAGCCAGTTCCTTTGGTCAACTGAGATAGCACTACACAGTTCATTTTAACTACACTATTGCAGCCCCTGGCTTGTTTTAACGGCCCAAACTCAGACATTAGTTCTTAAGTACCAAGGATTCCATCTAGGGCTTAGGTTTTAACAGGAAGAAGTAGTAGAAGTAGGGTATCAAAATGTCAGCTGGATACAGCGAAGTAAGAAATGTAGAATGACAGAAGATGTACACTTTTTGGCAAACTTTTTGGTTTGGAGAATAATTTTGAAGCATGTTCTACTTTCAGTATCCCCATCCTTGTAATTATTGTCAGGCAATAGAGCTACCAGATAACTCCCAGCTTGAAGCTTACCTGTTTGCCGATAGGCTTTCTTATTTCAGAAAACCTAGATCAAGGTTTTGCCATCGGTTTGGCCTACTTTAGCCTACATTATTCACAACAGAAAGACAAGTAGTCCCAAGACTTCCATTGACAGGTATGTAAATATATGTAATTTCCCTAACTGTCTGCAAGTAAATATTCAAATTCTTTTCCTGCTGAAGGGGAATCATTTGGTTATCTTACTGTAAGGCTTGAATAAAAAGTCTTACTGTCAGTGGTGTCTGAGTTATCACTGCTGATCGAGTATTTTCGCCGTTTCTCTTCCATCTGTAAGAAAAGAAATTGAACATTACATTTGCTGTTTAAGAAACTCATTATGGCACCAAATCACTGTTACCTCAGGAAATCCACACATCACATTAACCCAGCAGCATCAGTGAATACTTAGCCTAATGACAGTAAATTACTACAGGCTTAAAAAAAAGTTATGAAATTTTTAGACATAACGTTATTTTCTTTTCAAGTCTCTGCCTCTTGGATGCAAGAGTATATCTTGCTTTTAATTATGCAACATGTCTCATAAGTATACTTTTTAAACCACTCCTACAACTTACCCAAATTTAAGGATTCTCCACTAAGGAATTTACTTGGTAAGTCCAAAGAAATAATGCAACTAAAAGGCTATCTTGCAACTTCTTATTCAAGTTCAACAATCCAATGAATTAAGAGTTTGGGAGAATGCCTTTGAAAAGCATCTGAGGATAAAATTACAATGGCATGGACCAATGGCATGAAACCAAAGTATAAAACAGGGCTTTTCAACCTTTTCACCCATTGTACCACTTTTAGGATATGGCACTATCCGAGTACCACCAGTCACCTAGCAAGGTGTCAAAAACTTGATGACCAAAAAAAAAAAAAAAAGGAAAAAAGTGATAAAGTACAGGTAGTCCTCGACTTACAACAGTTCGCTTAGTGACGGTTCGAAGTTACAATGGCACTGAAAAAGTGTCCCCCAAGCCACAGCCGAGCAAGACACCTGCCTGCCCACCCGGCGGCGCTCTTCCTCCTGTCCGAGGTTGTCATTGTTGTGAGCATTTCTGTTCAGGATTAGCAGCGGGGGTGGGGTGAGGGGGTGTTTGGTTTTTATTCCCCCCCATCTGCTGGGTGGTTGCAGCAGGTTTTGGTCACTTCACATGACCCTGGGACACTGTGACCGTCATAAATATGAATCAGTTGCCAAGCATCTGAATGTAAATCACAAGACCCTGGAGATGCTGCAACACTCCAGCTGATCGGCGCTTCTTCTGGGTTCAACAGAAGTGCCAGGATCAGTGCTGTTTTCCAGCTGATTGGTGCTTCTTCAAGGCTCAGCAGAAGCACCAGGATCAGCGCCGAGCTCCAGCTGGAGTCTGGTGCTGATCCTGGCGGTTCCACTGAGCCCTGACAGCCCTGCAGCTCCAGCCATCTCTCGCTTAGGCTTGTGCGGTGCTGCCACCGGTTCAGTTCATTCCCCTCCCCCGCTACCCCTTTTCTAGGATGGTCACGTACCACTTGCCAGGTGCCAATGTACCACAGGTGGTACCCATACCACTGGTTGAAAAGCCTTGGTATAAAACACGGATGGAAATGGTTTTATTTTGAAGCATTTGTATTCATATAAAAATGGGAAGGGAAAATGAGTACTAGGACAAGTAATTAGCCTCTTGGTAATTTGCTTGGAATCCAAACTCTAAGTGGTTGTTCAATAACATACATATTTTTTTTCTCCAAAAATTAAAAGTAGTCGGCCATTTTTCTTAGGATATGAAAAGAATCACTCCAGAATGTAGTCAGCTTTTATTTTGCTTATAACAAAATGCCGACTGTTTTCCTTCCACAACAGATTGTTGTAAAAAAAAATTTCCCCAGAGTTATATGCTCACTAGTTTTTCAGTATGAAACAGGTGACTCAACTAGGTCCTGCTGCATTACTGTAACTATGTACACCGTAATGTGTATGTGACTTTCGAGTTTAACTTCGTTTTACTTTAGTAATCTTTAAAGTGTATTTGTTCTATGCCAAATTCACAGTTTTGTGTATAATTCTGCCATATTTACTTTCCCTTGTATGTGTGTGTGTGTGTATATAGATAGATAGATAGATAGATAGATAGATAGATAGATAGATAGATAGATAGATAGATAGATAGATAGTTATTTCTAGAGTATGTTAATTTCTTCTGTGAAATCTACATGGCAAGCAAATTCCCTAAATAGAGTATTCTTTTTGCAGCCCTGGTTTTCATTACTTTTTTACCCAGCTAATGGTTTTGATGAATACGGAATAAGAAAATCATTTAATGATAATTTCAGTAAGTGTAGTCAAACCTATAGATAGATAGATAGATAGATAGATAGATAGATAGATAGATAGATAGATAGATAGATAGATAGATAGATAGATAGATAGATAGATAGATAGATAGATAGATAGATAGATAGATAGATAGATAGATAGATAGATAGATAGATAGATAGATAGATAGATAGATAGATAGATAGATAGATAGATAGATAGATAGATAGA
>NW_015398601.1:0-1884 GCF_001527695.2 Protobothrops mucrosquamatus
ATACAGTTTACTCCTGCTGCAAGTATTCATGAACATATGATATATTTTGAAAGAATGGATAGTACCAATAGGGAAAAATACAGATATAGAAATAAGGGTGGATAAGCCGCAAATCTGAAATCTTATAAAACTAATATATTCCTGTACATCATTGGAGGATTATAATTTTATGAGATATATGTCCATTTTCTAATCAAAAATCATGCAACCCAGTTAACTTTAAATCTACAATGTTTAGTTAACATTGTTCAAATCACTGAAGGAAACCTACAGGTAGTGAATAATGATTTCTACCAATACTATAAATTATACATCCTTAAAATATGGACTGAAGAATTTTGGATGTGGTAAATTTCCATGTATAACATTATGGTCCAAGAATTGTTACCAATTACAATTAAATTCTGCAACAGCTTTACTTTTTAAGTATAAAATTATTCTAGACATTAAGACAAACTCTCACAATTTAGTTAGCCATTCTTCCAAAATGGAATTAAAGGACTCATCCCAAAATATGTAAAAAAATATTTGCAGCTGCTACATTATCAATTCAATTAATTTTTAAAGGCACATATATTATAGTAAAATTTAATCAATATATTCTCAGATGGCAATGGGATTGCAACTTTCAACGTTTGATCCAGATTACAAGGAATAATTTTCCAATATTGTTGATCTTTACAGAATTACCACCACATATAAAAGAAGGATCCAACTTGTTGTTTACAACCCTTTTTTTTAGAAAAATAAGTATTCCTTTTCGCATACCAACAGGATAACATACCAACAGAATAACACCTTATACAAATTCTAAGTAAATTGTTCAAAGTAAATTTGATATTCTTCAACTGAAACGCCCTTTATTGCTTCTCTATAACTATATACATATTCTGCATCCATTTAATCAAAAAGCCTTTGATTTTTTCAGATTTTGAGTCATTTCACTAATAATTTACAAATCATGGTTGACAACCAGCATTATGTATTATAACATTTTTAATTTTGGTCAACCTTCTCAATATTCTCCCTTGTTTCTGTAATCCTTTTGTTACTGTGCTGCTTATTTGCAAATACTGAAACCAATTAAATGTAGAAACCACTGTATATTAACATGCTCAAAATTTTTTATCTTTGTCCTGTTATTAATAAAATTTTGTAATCTAAACAAATCATTTTTATAAAGTAAGTAGAGAAAGGTCCATATTTATCCTTTTCCTGTATTTATCCCAAACATTCAGTAGATTACTTAGTCATTCATGATTTCATTAAGTTGTTCCTATGTGTTAACTCAAATGAATCTGTAAAGCTTTTCTGGAAGACCTATCACTTCTGTGGAAGTAAAAGCTTTTCAGGGAAATATAATCCATCTGACATCCACGTTAAACAGCTAACATGATAATACAGTCTGACATTTGGAGCCACCTTCTCCTCTTGAATCCTGCAAGATTTTGAATTTAATATTTAGCTTTTTATTGGACCACATATATTTCATTACTTGCCCATGCCAAATATTTAATATCTTTTTCACAAAAAACACTTGCATTATTTGAAAATTTAAACTTAGTAGGGTAATCTTTTGACAGCTCCAATTTTCCCTGACAAAAGACAAATTTAATTTTTTTCTATCTAGAAATGTCTCTTAATATGCTTTTTCAGGATGTTAAGTAATTATTCTTAAATATATCTTTGTTACTTTTAGCTAAAATTCCCTAAATATTTGACATTCTAAATGGAAATATTAAAGTCTGTTGTTTGATAAGTATAGTTTTTATATCCTGTCAAATTCCAAATAAACATCTCAGTTTTGTCTTTATTAATTTGATCGCCTGACAGCAAATTGTATATGTGTGTGTTTGTGTGTGTATTTTCCATCAACAATGTTAA
>NW_015398601.1:5731-6896 GCF_001527695.2 Protobothrops mucrosquamatus
GAAGTATATTACATACTTCAATTTTTAATACCAATATGGGAAGAATTTTAATGTCAATTAATAAAATGGTATTTAAGGCAGACTGCTAAAGCTAGCAGGACAAAATTGTTAGGATTGTAATTCTCTAGGGTGGTCAACCCCATAAAATGGTGGTTGCCATAACAGAGATGATAAATCATGTATCCATGCAAATTCTGATTTTTCTTCTCTAAGACCATACTGCCAAGATAAGATAAAAGATAAGATAAGATAAGATAAGATAAGATAAGATAAGGTAAGATAAGATAACCTTTATTGTCATTTTTATACTGTGGGCACAATGGCACACATCAAAAATGAAATTTAGTTGTCCGCTCACAAAGTGAAACACATACATGACACACACCTAAACATACTATGAACAACATATGTATAGACCCACATCCCTACATATACGTAGCAAATAAATATTAAATATTGTCCATCTTGAATATATAACGGAAGGAGGAAACTTGAGAGTTCGCAAGGTTAATGCTGTATGGAATGAAACTCTGGCTGAATCTGGATGTTCTGCTTCAGATACCACGAAGCCTCCTCCCAGAAGGTAACAAGGAAAACAGGTCGTGAAGAGGATGTGTAGTGTCCCAGATAATCTTACAGACCCTGCTCAAGCAGCGCTTCTGTGCTATGTCCTGGATGGGGGGGGGAGGGAACTGCCAATGATTTTTTCGGCCATTCTCACCACTCTCTGCACTGCCTTCCTGTCTGAAGCAATGATGCCTCCAAACCAGACTGTGATGCTGTATGACAGGATGCTCTCGATTGTCCCCCTGTAGAAAGTGGTCAGAACAGGGGAAGGAAGATGTGCTTTTCTCATGCGGCACAGAAAATGCAGGCGCTGCTGTGCCCGCTTCACCAGTTTCTCACTGTTAAGTGACCAAGTCAGCCTACTCGTTAGCTGCACACCCAGGAATTTGATGCTGGTAGCCATCTCCACAGGTGAATCATTTATGCACAGAGAAGTGTGGCTGTGCCTGCCTTTTCTGAAATCAACAATGATCTCTTTGGTTTTTCCGGTATTTAAAACTAGGCTGTTTTCCTTACACCAGTTCACCAACCCTTCAATCTCCTTGCGGTAAGCTTCCACCTTGTCATCCTGAATAAGGCCCACTACTGTTGTATCATC
>NW_015398602.1:0-2281 GCF_001527695.2 Protobothrops mucrosquamatus
GGAAGGAAGGAAGAAAAGAAAGAAAGAAAAAAGGAAAGAAAGAAGAAAGGAAGGAAAGAAAGAAAAAAGTAAAGAAAGAAAAAAGAAAGAAAGAAAGGAAGGAAGGAAGGAAGGAAGGAAAGAAAGAAGGAAAGAGAGAGAGAGAGAAGGAAAGAGAGAGAGAAAGAGAAACTCCACCTCCAGCTAAGGAAAGAAAGGAGGGAAGGAAGGAAGGAAAAAAAGAAAGAAGGAAAGAAAGGAAGGAAAGAAGGAAAGAAAGAAAGAAAAAAGGAAAGAAAGAAAGAAAAAAGAAAGAAAGAAAGAAAGGAAGGAAGGAAGAAAGGAAAGAAGGAAAGAAGAGAGAGAGAGAGAGAGAGAGAGAGAGGAATCATACACCGACATATGTCCACAGTCAACACTTCTAAATGTTCCTCAAGTCAAGATTCGAGATCATAAAGCGCTTGCTTAAATATAGTGAAAGAACAAACCACTTTGGACCATTTTGTGCCAGATGGAAAAGAACGTCCTTCCGAGGTTGCAAAATTATTATATATATATATATGTAGCAATCACACGACAAAGTCATTTTGATTTTCCCATTCTTCCCCTGTATGTCCCCACGTAATTGGGATATAATTCAAAAGAATAGCTCCAGAGGTAGGAACGAGTGGGTGGTTTAGAATCAAATGCATAAATACATTCGGACAGCCACGGCTTTCTATCGCGCACGGCCTGAATCAACAGGCTGCTTTCTCACAACCCAGCGAACTTCAACGGGGGAGCCAACTCGGATCTTAGTTAGGGGCTCGACGAAACCGGGGCAAAGCCAGAGGAGGGAGAAAAGCTCAACCACCGGACCCTCTCCGGAGTTCCGAAATGTAGCCAGGGGCTCCACCCGGGTCACCCCGGCTTCAGAAGCCGGCATTCCCAGTCCGGGGCTCCGCTCGCCCAACCCTCACGGACTCGGGAAGCGTGCCGTGCCCCGCATCCTGGGCATCGGTGGCGCTCAGAGTCAGGACCTGGGCAGACTTGGCTTAAACTCGCCGGGGCGGCGGGTCGTGCGAACGCAGCCCCGGGGCGGGCAAGGCAGGACGGGATCCGGAGCGCCAGCAGAAAAGGGCGAGGCAGGAAAGCCCGGCTGGCGATCGGCTTCCAGCAGGCGACCCGGGTCCCGTCCGGCTCCTTCTGCAACATCCCACCGTGCCCGTGCCCGGGTCCTACCTGCGGGTGCAGTCCGGAGGATCGGGGGGGATCGGCAGCAGGAGTCCCGCGTCCCCCTCCTGCCCCGGGAGAAGGAAGGAAGGCAGCCAGCCAGCCAGCCAGCAGCTGCTACTCCCAGCGCTTCCCAGCGACGCGCCCTGCCAGCCAGCCCGGCCGTTTGTTTGCCCACGGCTGACCCGCCGCTCCGTGGCAGAGGTGCCAAAACCCGGCCTGGATTCCCCCGAGCCGGGCGCCGCTCACCGCCCGGAGGAGAAGGAAAACCCGGCCTGGATGATCAGAAGAAGGGGCACGGCCGCTAGGGGGCGCTAACACAATCTCCCCTGCTCCCCCGCCCCCCCCCGCCCCGCCCTTCTCGGAGCTCGAGGTGCGAATTCTGTCCAAATCTTTTAATCAGGGGTCCTCAACCTTGGCAACTTTAAGACTGATGGACTTCAACTCCCAGAATTCCTCAGCCAGCTTTTGCTGGCTGAGGAATTCTGGGAGTTGAAGTCCACCAGTCTTAAAGTTGCCAAGGTTGAGGACCCCTGCTTTAGGTCATCGTTGGACCCCCACAATCATCGTTGTTGTTGGACCCCAATCATCGTCGTTGTTGGAGCCCACAATCAGACCAGGAGCCCAGTCGGAGAGTGAAATGCAGGCAAGTCCCCGACTTATGACCATAACTGAGCCCGACGTTTTTTAGTTTTTTGCTCAGCAAGACATTTGTTAAGGGAGTTTTGCCCCATTTGACGACCTTTCTGGCCCCCGTTGTTAAGTGAATCCCTGCAGTTTGTTAAATTAGCAGTGCGGTTGTTAAACGAATCCAGCTTCCCCCACTGACTTTGCTTGCCAGAAGGACGCAAAAGGGGATCGCGTGACCCCGGGGGCATCAAGGGGAGTCATCTGCGCGAGCTGCATTGGCTGCCGGTGGCCTTCCGGGTGCGCTTCAAGGTGCTGACTATCATCTTTAAGGCGCTCCATGGCAGCGGACCAGGATACCTTCGAGACCGCCTTCTGCCACAGATTACCTCCCATCGGCCTGTACGCTCCCACAGGGTGGGTCTCCTCAGGGTGCCGTCGGCCAGACAGTGCCGGCTGGCGA
>NW_015398602.1:5385-6896 GCF_001527695.2 Protobothrops mucrosquamatus
TTTTGTTATAAATCCCACTCGTCTAGACTGAATTCTGTTTGGTATGTCAAATATGCACCCCTGTATCCAGCCACGCTTGTGTGATTTGGAGAACAAATGCATTTCAGAAGGGACTCGTGAATAACTCCTTTTGAATAAGACATTTGCTTAGGAAATAAATGTAAATCAACCGCACAGCATCGTCTAAAATTTGCAAAGAGTCCAGATTCCAAACTCAGCATCTTTTGTCGGGCTGATTTATTTCAAAGCTCCGCTTTTCAGCACAAACCGACTTTTGCCAAATGCACCAAAAGCTGAAAAAGGAAAGACTTTGTTGTATACTAAGTTAAGCTCTGCTTTAACCTTAACTGGCTGAGCAAGTCTTGGTGGACCAATTCACACTTCACTTAAGCCGTGGTTTACAAGCCATTAGAGCGGCTGAACAGATGCTTATTATTTAGATCTAAAATGTGGTTTCTTTCATTTGGGCTTAAGGCAGTGTTCCTCAAAGTTCTCAAACTTTAATAAGTTTGATTACTTATTAAAGTGTGGACTATAATTCCCAGAAGTCCCCAGTCAGCTTAAAGGAAAGAGATAACTGGTGCATCTTGGATTCACTCTTCTTCTCCAGTTTTGGAATAAAATCGGGGCACCCCGTCTAGAGCAACTTGCTTCCCTGGCTCTCCGCGTGGTCTCCTCTCCAACCTTGCTTCCCTTTAGCAGCTCCCGGGCCAGCCAAGACTTAGCTGAAGTAAGGAAGGACCCTTGTCCAGGGAAACCTTCTCAGATTGACCCATTTTCACGAGAAAAACCGCTTTAACGTGAGAACCGGCTGCCTCCATCGGGCAACGAACGAACCCTGGGCGCTCCCTTCTTCGCGCTGTCGCAGGAGCCCCGCCCATGAGGCGTGGCCCAGGCTCCCCGCCCCGCCCCCTAGGTTTCCGAACTGCGCCTGCGCGACGAGCTCTCGCGATGCTTGGGTCGAGCGGGAGTCCTGTTCGCTTCTGCGTCGCACCTCCCGCTACCGGCCCAAAATGGATGCCGGCGCCGCTGCGGAGCCCGCTTCCACGCCGGCCTCGGCCAGCCCGGAGCTGTCGGGCGGCGAAGAGGAGCCCTCGACCTCGGCCGCCTTCTCGCAGGAGCCCGCCGAGGACGAGGTAGGACCCGGTTGGGGGTGGGGGGGTTGGGAGAAGCGGCGGGGGAGGCCCTCGCCTTGTCGCCCCGGCAACCGGGTAGCTCTCCATCGGCTTTGGGTTCAGTCTTCGTCCTGCGCCACTTCCTTTCCCTTTCCTTCCCTGGGCCTTTTGCGTCGGCTGAAAGGCGAGCGCCGTCTGGCCGGGCTTCGCAGACAGAAGCCTAGTGGCAGGTTCGGGCTTGGATGGGAGACCACGAGGAGATCAGAATAACAGAGTTGCAAGGGACCTTGGAGGTCATCTAGTCCAACCCCCTGCTCAGGCAGGTAACCCTACACCATTTCAGACAAATGGCTGTCCAGTCTCTTCTTAAAAACTTCCAGTGTTGGAGCATTCACC
>NW_015398603.1:0-1978 GCF_001527695.2 Protobothrops mucrosquamatus
CCTCTTTGCAAGAAAATTAGGATAATTGAGGAAATAAATTATATATTATAAAGTACTGCTGGTGTTTATTTTTATGTATTAATAAAAATGTTGCATGCTTTGGCAAACATGTTTAGCTGCAGAAAACTCATGAATATCTCATAGCACCAGTCATATCTGAGTTTCTCAAATCCAGGGGGAAATTATTTTACTGCTTAGCTATGCCACAGCTTTCAGCTCCTTCAGCTCCGAGAAAGTTCAAAAAAGATGAAGGCTAACTTTATGGAACTCTAAATTAAATTCACAGTCTTAATGTTTGCAGGCTAGTAGAGTGAAGCTTCAGCTAAGCCTGATGGAGACCTTCATGTATATTTTGTACAGGATCATGTTCATTGTTTTAAAATCAGGTTTTTTTTTATAAAATAGCATATCCTTTACAGGTGGGTAGGCATTATCTAAACTGGCTATCATTTTTAGTTTTGGTGATTTGGCAGATATGGGGTACAAGACAATGCAGGCCAACATAGAAATAGAAAGAAATTATCTGACTGAAATGAGCTCTCCTTGGCAACTTCTCCCTCTTTGGCTGCATCTCAAGCAATAAGTCTGCTTGAATATCTCAGTAATACTGGGTGGAGCTGATCCAAGGCCTATATATCTACCAGATAGCATTATCATATTTTCAAATATAAATTTGGGTTGGGGGGGGGAGGAAAAGAATGTAATGTTTTTAAACCAACTTTCCTTCTAGTCAACAGAAACACATGTATTGCCGTCTCCAAGGGTTTGCATGTGTCTTTTAATATCGCCCTGATAGCTACTTATAAATTAATAACATGCATTTAAGTATTACTGGATTGTAGTGATTGTGTCTTTACGAGATGTTTTCTAGCGGCAGAATGAGCTTTTTCTCCCCAATGTACCTTCCCCAGCTTCGCCACTTAATTGGGGAACTCTCTGAACCATGACATGTAAAGGGCAGCAATAGAGGGTGGGAAGGAAACAACAAGAAATTCTTGTGAATGAACAGGTGTAGCCTTCTGAATTCTGAACAATAGAAACCTTTACCTGAACTAAAGACAAACATACTCCGTTTGGAGAATTCTGCTAGAAAATATGTAACAAGGGAGGAAGAACGGATAGTTGGAAATATGTAAATAAGTGACCAGTTTGAAAAGAATATCAGGCTCTTTTTTTCTACCTCAGTAGAATTTAGACAGGGTGATAGGATATGTGAGAGCATCTCTGTGATTTCCTATGGAAGGGAGGGTCAAGGGTAGTAATTATTTTGTTTAGCTGAAAGCTTGTCATTTCTATGATAAGGCAGCAGAGAAGGGCGGTCTTAAAATTTCCAGAGTTAGGAACTTCTGATGTATTTTTGTGTTCTCCCAATTGTTTTGTTTTATTCCATCGTGGGGTCATGAGGGCATTTAACTGACAGTTTTGTATATTTTGGAGGCCATTGGTTTAAACATTCAGTAAGAAATGATATATAATATTGTGTCTACTCCAGAACCTGTCACTAATGGATGTATTAAGGGCTCTGAAGTGCAGACTAATGAAGCCATTATTTTGTCCAATAACTCATGGGTTGAAACTGTCCTTGGCAGATGCAGAACAGCATAGCATTTCAGTGACATCTTTATCATACATTCTCACATTACCATTTAATAGTATCAAAGGAAATCTAAGACACAGTGGAAGGTGCATCTCAAATAAACAGCTGAGAAATGCAACTTCATCTTCTCAAAAAAAGAAGAATAATAATTGTGGAAAGCTGTGATGTTATAACATGTGGTTATAGAAGGTGTTGAAGCCATAGGAACCCTGGGAGGAAGTGATCATGCAATATTAGAATTCAACATTATGGAAGCACAAGCAATAGAACACAGTCAAACTAGAGTCTTGGACTTCAAGAGAGCTAATTTCAATAAACTTAGAGAGGGCTTGGGAAGGATTCCATGGATGAGAATCCTCAAGGGGAAAACAACTCAGGAAG